>NW_028139668.1:0-52671 GCF_965202585.1 Thalia democratica
CCAATGCGAAAAAAAAAATTCAACTTTGAAGTTCACTAGAACGTTCCCACTTCTTTTGGTATTCAAACTTCGAACATCTCTTATTGCTTTAGTTTTTGTGTTGAAAACAAAACAGTTGTTAGTTGGTTTATATTTGTCATATAAGCCACCAGCTATCAGCAGTGAATCTCTTTTGTAGATACATATACCAAATGAACTGTGAGATATTGCAGATAAAAACAAAGACTTCTTTAATGCACTTAACTATTTCGTGACAGTGTTGTACTCTTCAAAGGTACTGTTTCTATAGGCTCCCACCAAGAAGACGGAATTTCCAATAATTGTATGCCATGATGTTTTATTCTTGTCGGAAGATTTTGTAATTTTGTCTACCATTGACTTGAAATGGAGAATGTGTAACATGATGTTGGGTTTCTATAACCTCAAAACAACAATACACTATCTGTTTGTAATTATCATAGTTTTAATATGTTTTCATACGTAATCTGATATTGTTTGGAAATTAGATGAAAATGCACGATAATAAAATTATTTGTTTTATAGTAAGAGTAGCACTAAAATTGTCTATAATTGTTTTCTTTGAATAAGATTTTTTTTATGACAGAAGAGCCCAACAGGGTGAAAATTTGTTTTGTTATTAGTTTATGTCACTAGAAAGTCTCAATATTGGTTTTCCTCGTTAGTATTTAAGTTGGAAACTTTTATTGTTTAAATTACACCTAAAATTAAATATAATAATGTTTTAAGAGATCATACGACAAGGATTTCAAATCTTTAGTTACAATTAAAAAAAAATAGCTAAACCAAATCTTACTATAATGTAAGAACGATAAAGAATATTAATTTACAACAATACTAGTATTGTAGTTTAATTTTTAAGTTATTTAACACAACTTTAATTCATAATTAAGTTGGCTAAGTTTGACTTCAGACTTTATTTTCAAGCTATAAATTTGTGTACATAACCTTTACTACTAGGAAATATTAAATACAGAAGACATTATTAATTCTAGTATGTTTTATAAAGAAAGTTTTGTCAGCCATATATTTATTTCTACTGTTGTAGATTTAATTTTTTTATTGACAAAAAACTGTTTTACTACCTACTTCGTTCATAACAAACTTATTGATTTACTTAAAATTCGATAAAGAATTTTTTAATTGCATCCAGTTTTTATAAAGTATGCTTAATGTGTATTTTTATTATTTGATAAACTTTTTAAATTTACTTTTACTGCACAAAAATCAATAAGTTTTTTTTTAGATTAACTTAAATTTATTTATTTTAAATTTTAGGTTTATTTAACTTTAATTTTAGTCAATTTAATATTTAAAACACTCAACTAAAGTTTACTTAATATTATAATTTAGCTTTAAATCTATGAAAATTTAAGCCAAATTAACTGTTAGCCTAGAAACAAACGTGATTATAAAATTTTTCATTCAACATACAAAAACAATATATTGTAATGAACAAGTGTATTTCGTGTAAAAAGTCCATTTGTTACACGAAAACACCACTGTCAAAAAATAAATTATAAATCCTAATTTTTCAATACAAAATATCATCAACAGTATTGCTACAGATCAGAGTTGTCAAAGCGCTTATAATTATTATATCATTTGAGCATTGAAGCGAATAATTTTTTGTTAGTTTTAAGTTAACAAGTTCAGCATTGCCTTTTCACAAATTTGCTGCAGACGTTTTAGCATCAGTTGGTTGGTTTTAAACGGAGCAGAAACACAGCAATGTGAGGTTATATTCAGTTAGAAAGGACAAAGTTTGCCACAGTGAGGTTTTATACACAAAGCAGCCAGTAGTGTTAGTCTGTTACCGAATTCTGAGCTGCTCCGTTAGTAGTTCCTGTTTCACAGTGTGGGTATTAACCAGGGGCATGTTTCAATTGGTTTTATGTTTCCTGTGCGACTCGTGGAAAAAACTGGAATAAACATATTACAAAAGCAGCTGAATATTGTTTTCTTTTAACACAGTTTACTAAAGTTGTATATTTAACAGTTTACTTTTTAATGAGTAAATCTATCATATATTTTTGCAAAAATGACGTATTTTTATAATATTTTATTATAAAAAAAATATAAAATATATAAAAATTTATTTTGTTGAAAAAAAAGCGTAGTTTAAAAAGTTTTTTTTTTGTAGAAAAAAGTACATTCGAGCACTTTTAAAAACAAAATATATAAAATTAGCCAATCAAAAGTATTTTTTAAAACAGTTTTTGATTGATTTTATAACTCCAATGGTTTCCTTTTTAGTGAGGAAACCATTGACCAGTTATCGGATTGTTTTATTTTTACAACATTAGAAGAACCGTAGTTTTATAACTTATTTATACTTCCTTAAATTGTAAAATAATTGTGCACGTCTGCTACTAGTTTTTCTTTTGTAAATATAATTTGTTTTATAAACTAAACTTGGTTTTTATTTAAATTTTTTCAACTATAACAGTTTGACTAACTAATTTACTTACTTATTGTTAAGTGTTTTTCATTACTATAAAGAAGGATTAAACAATAATTTGATTAGTGCTTTGTTCTTAGTTACTTATGTACAAAAAGTTTTCGTTGTACATATTATATTCACAACTTATTATTTTACATTGCCAATTACAACAGGACTAAAGTTTATATTTCATGTATTTTACTAAAAGTTAAAGAATTGAACTACTTATTAAAACTTTGCACTCTATTTTACTAATTCTTCCAATTCAAACATTTTGATATGCCTAAGAAAATGTTAGATAGTTATGTAGAAAAAGTTATGAAATCTGTTAAAAACCATTTTTAAAAGCTATCATATAAAGTACTCAACTATCTAACAAAATAATTGTGATACCATACCAAAATAGTTCTACACACGGACACTGGTATACACAAAGAAGCTAGTAGTGTAAGTCTATTATTTAAATCAGAAAGTTCGCTTAAAAATTACTAAAAAAATCTGAAAAAAAAAGCTGAATTATCAAAATTTTTATAGCTTTTTTTTATTTGTACCCTTATCCCTAACCTACCGTACACAAACATATCAAAAATCAATCAAAAAAATATATAAATAACTAAAATTAAAAAATCATGAAAAAAAGCTTCTTTTTTTTTTCCTTACTCAACTTTTTGTCAGCTCAGACTGACCGTTAAGCATACAAGCCTTTTGAATCTGTTACTGACTTTTCGTTCGGGCAGAAGTTTCAGTAAGTTATATTTCAATGTGGTTCGCTTCTAGTTATATTTGTTTGCAACTTACTGTACACTGTTAGTACTAAGCTGCATATCTAAATAATTTTCATTTTTTAACTAACTTGTTCAGTTACACTGTCTAACTTTTACTAGATGTTTTACTTTTGATTGTACCCGTGTAAATTTGTTGTGCTCTGTTTTACTCAGCTTAACAAAGTTAGTAGATTAAATTATTCAAAGTGATTTTGTATACCTATTTGAATGAGGTACACTTTACTCACTCATAACATATTACAGACAAAGTCGATAAATCTCCAAGCAGGGAAACTTCCAGGCCAAGACGGTTAGTCCAGACTAGGTAAAAGTCAGTTTTTTAGCGCTAAAAATATCCCTGTCAGTAAATAGTTAAGATATTAAACTAAATCCTACTGCCGGGGATTTTATAACGCTATCGACTGTTTACCAAGTCTGGGTCAGCCCGTCCGATGGCAGCCTACAATGTAAAGGGGAATAACCCTTCGTTTCAACTTTATAATAAATAAAATACCTTTTTTTGTTTGAATACTCATATTATTTCTATTGGTTATTTATTACCTGAACTAAAACAAGTTGTCATTATAAGAACGCTGGTTTAAAAAAATCCTTAAAAATTTAGTATGTGAAATTATAAATGTCATTAATTTAACCAACATTAGAAACACTTATTTATTTATCCGCTAGTTGGCAGCAAATATCCGACTTATATTTTATATCAATGATTTACAACTAAACAGACATAGGTAATTAACGAGATACTAACTGTTAAATTGACGGTAAAAAATGCTTTAATTAATTAGTTTAAAACCTCTAGAAGTTAAAAAGGTAATAAATATTCATAAAACTCAAATAAGTTTTTATAATAAACAAACACTATTAAACCTAACACTTAACTACATACACTTAAACAATGTCCATTTATTATTGAAAGTACATAAGCATTATTTAAATTTTTAGTATAATATTAAAACATTAATTTATAGATAAGTTTTCACAAAAATAACTTAAACTATAATTTGGATGATATCTACTTATGCTAAAGCTTTATTAATGCAAAAGTTGAAGTATTTTTTTACAAGTTAAATAGTATAATTTAGTTGTTAGCTTTTAAGTTTAATTTTCTATTTAAAAAATTTAAGAAGCAATCAGGAACATGTTATCCACATCACTTGTTGTTTTTTAATTTATTTTAATTAACTTCACTAATAACAAAATAAATGTTTAAGTACTAAAAAAAGTTGTTTTTTTTTAAAGTGTTGTTTTAATCTGGTTCAAAAAATAAAATAGAGTAACTTCTTTTGAAAGATATCAACACTTGATTTCCACATGTTCAACAGAAAAAGTTAATAAATCTACCTTAGACTCTTATCAAATAAAAAACAATTTTAAGTTTTATTAAAAACATGTTTTGTTTATACTCTAAAATTTTTAATAATAAAACGAAAAACATGATAGAATATAAATTTTGAAGACAAAAAAGTAAACAAAAACATACGAAATGTTGACTTAATGAGTATACAAACAATACATGAACAAATAAACTTTGCTGTATAGTTATAAGCTGCTACTTATTTTTATAGTTACAGGCATAAAGCTTTTTTACAATGTTGAAAGTCTTTAGTGTCATTGTATCTAACTTACAAAGAACAAGCTGTAAACCCGAAATCTGAAATTGGAACTTTTACTCCTTCTTTGATTTCTAATGTATCCAGGTTAAGAACCTCCGTGGTACTCGTTGCTGTCCAATCTTTAACCAAACCTCCGAAGATTAATACTCTGTTGTTCACTTTGGAAGCAGCAAAAGTACTCCGCGCTTGTTTGAGTTTGACGTTTAATAATTCCACCTTCCCGGCTGACACGTTGATTCTTTCGATAGTGTCTGTCCTACATTTTTCAGTTCTACCACCAAGCACGTAGATAAACTGCTTGTGGGCAACCGCGTGGTGGAAACTTCTTGCAATATTCAACTTGATTTTAGTATATTTCCATTTCTCGGTGGTTGCATCGAACACTTCAATTGAATTTAAACATCCATCTGCTCGGTTCGACCCGCCAATGCAGAAAATTTCACCTTTGAAGTTCACTAGAACGTTCCCACGTCTTTTGGTATTCAAACTTCCAACATCTCTTATTGCTTTAGCTTTTGTGTTGAACACAAAACAGTTGTTAGTCGGTTCATATTTGTCATCCGCGCCTCCAGCTACTAGAAGTGAAACTCCTTTGTAGACGCTTATTCCAAATGAATTGCGAGATATTGCAGATGAAAGAAAAGACTTTTTCATATTTCTAAAACTTGTGAATTCTTTTGTGAGGTTGTTATATTCTTCAATACAACTGTTACGTAAGCCTCCCACCAAGAAGACGGAATTGCCAATCACTGTATACTTAATTATGAATTAAAGTTGTGTTAGATAACTTAAAAATTAAACTACAATACTAGTATTGTTGTAAATTAATATTGTTTATCGTTCTTACATTATAGTAAGACTTGGTTTGGCTATTTTTTTTTAATTTGTAACTAAAGATTTGAAAGCCTTGTCGTATGATCTCTTAAAACATTATTCTATTTAATTTTAGGTCTAATTTAAACAATAAAAGTTTCCAACTTAAACACTAACGAGGAAAACCAATATTGAGACTTTCTAGTGACATAAGCTAATAACAAAACAAATTATCACCTTGTTGGGCTCTTCTGTCATAAATAAAATCTTATTCAAAGAGAAAATTATAGACAATTTTAGTGCTACTCTTACTATAAAACAATAATAATCACCATATAAATAAATATGGTATGCAATACATGTAAGACGTCCCTGTGTTACACGAAAACATCACTGTCAAAAAATAAATTATAAATCCTAATTATTCAATACAAAATATCATCATCAGTATTGTTACAGATCAGAGTTGTCAAAGCGCTCATAGCTGTTATACCATTTTAGCAATGAAGCGTATAATTTTTGTTAGTTTTAAGTTAACAAATTCAGCATTGCCTTTTCACAAATTTGTTGCAGACATACTAGCATCAGTCGGTTGGTTTTAAACGGAGCAGAAACACAGCAATGTGAGGTTAAATTCAGTTAGAAAGCACAAAGTTTGCCACTGTGAGGTTTTATACACAAAGCAGCCAGTAGTGTTAGTCTGTTACCGAATTCTGAGCTGCTCCGTTTCTAGTTCCTGTTTCACAGTGTGGGTATTAACCAGGGGCATGTTTCAATTGGTTTTATGTTTCCTGTGCGACTCCTGGAAAAAAGTGGAATAAACATATTATAAAAACAGCTGAATATTGTTTTTTTTTAACACAGTTTACTAAAGTTATATATTTAACAGTTTACTTTTTAATGAGTAAATCTATCATATATTTTTGCATAAATGACGTATTTTTATAATATTTTATTATAAAAAAAATATAAAAAATATAAAATTTTATTTTGTTGAAAAAAAGCGTAGTTTAAAAAGTTTTTTTTTTTTGTAGAAAAAAGTACATTCGAGCACATTTCAAAACAAAATATATAAAATTAGCCAAATAAAAAGTATTTTTTTAAACAGTTTTTGATTGATTTTATAACTCCAATGGTTTCCTTTTTAGTTTATTAAATATTTTCAACGAAATTAAGTTAAAATATTTTCTATTTAAACTTGTTTTAACACACTTAAAAACCAGTGGGCTTATTGTTATATCGGGGATTGTTTCATCTTGTTATTTGTTTATTATAAATAGAAAAAAATGTTGTGTTAGGGTGAATTGTTTGTAAAAATTATCACTAGATAAATACAGTTGTTTACGAAAAGACCGATGTTTATTACTTATTAAACCGTTTCTGGTATGTATATTTTAAAACTTAATCGGTGAGTATCGCTGCAATTACTGGTTTTATTTTTATACCGGGGTTTAAAATAAGTTGTATTTGCAATTTTTTTGGATTTCGCTACAACTTGCGGACTTATTATTAGTTCGGAGTGAGTGTTATGTGTATTTTCAATCTTATATTATTGAAAACAAAATTAAATTGAGGTTAGGTGTTTTATTTTGTTCGGTAGGCGTCTCTACTTAAACAGTCATATCAGGATGATAAGTTGTTGTTATTATTTGTGAAACTGTAGTTTGACCTGTGGTTATTTTTAATTTATCCGCTTAGCGTTGAGAAAACAAGTTGCCAAAACCAAATTTAGAAATAAACTTCAATAAAATTTTTGGAGTATTTTGTTTAAACTCTTTTCAACTTCAGGTATTAGTTTTTGTTGGTAAATTAATATGTATTTTTACAACTTATTTTATTAGTTTCTGTTGCTACCAGTTAAGTTCAGCCGCTTTAGGTCAGCAGTCGGTTCAATTTTAAAAGTGTTAATTTTTGAGTTGTTTTTATTTTGTTGATATTTTCATTCGAACCAGGCAGATACAAGATCACAAATCACGTGATCAAAAATAAGTCGTAACTGCAAGAGAATGCGCGCAGAGGCTCAACATTCGAAACACGCGGGAGGAGTTTCGAATGAGGGGAGTTTTTCATCGGATGACGAAGCAAGTTGTAGTATTTTTTTTTGTCATAAACTAGCCTGCCTTTCTCTTTTGATTAATTTAGTTTAGATGTTTTGAGCAAAACGGTTCTTGAGGAGTCTAGATTACTTTTTAAATTTATGTTTAGTTGAATTTTTTTGAGTTAAAAGGATTTTTGATGAATCAAAGTTACAGTGTGTAAAAATATATTTTTAATTTTTTTTTCTGGTCATTAAAAACCTTGTAATTTCGAAAATTATTTGTTTTAAGCTTTAACATAAGCTAAAAAAACAACGATAATTCAGAAACAGTTTAACTTATTCCTACAAATAAAGATCAAACCGAATATTAAAAGCTGTTTGTTAAAACTGCATTAAAAATTCTTTCTTAATGTCACCACCCGATGGTTTGCAGACGGCGAAATATATTGAAATTGTCACCACAGGCTGGTTAAACAGATCATTTGTTTATTCGAGTTTCAAAACATCCGTCTCACACGTTTACATTGAAGTATTTTTGCTAGTTGATTGAAAACTTTTTAAAACTTACTGTAAAATAAAAAATTTCAAAAAGTTCTATAGCTTGCAAACGTCATTTTTTATGACACTTATGTACTTGGAAGCTTTTATGTGTTTTTTGTTATAAATCAAGCACATAGTATCAGCTATTTAAGTCAACCTTTACTCTAAATTTGCAAAAGGGAGCATACAATCTCTTTTGGTAAGTTAAACTGGTTAGATTTCTCTGGTTTATATCAAAAATAAAATAAAAACTTTGAGTCGATCATTACCATTAAATTTGTGATTGCGCTGTGAACTACAACGGTATCGATCAAATCTATAATACAATTCCAGGGTTTCCACGCGAAATTTTGTAAATTCAGCCTGACTTTTATCTTCCTCCAAGGTAAGTGTTTTAAGTGGGAACTTCCGATTAGATGCATTCTGAGCACACCTATCTTAATAAGTACGAACTTCAAGTACACATATTTTGACAAATAAGCATTTTGTACTATTTAACTAATTCTTCAAATTCAAACATTTTGATATGCCTGAGAAAATGTTATATAGTTATGTAGAAAAAGTTATGAAATCTGTTAAAAACCATTTTTAAAAGCTATCATATAAAATACTCAACTATTTAACAAACTAATTGTGATGCCCTACTAAAATAGTTCTACACACGGACACTGGTATACACAAAGAAGCTAGTAGTGTAAGTCCATTATTTAAATCAGAAAGTTCACTTAAAGATTACTGAAAAAATCTGAAAAAAAAGCTGAATTATCAAAATATTTATAGCTTTTTTTTACTTGTACCCTTATCCCTGACCTACCGTACACAAACATATTAAAAATCAATCAAAAAATATATAAATAAATAAAATAAAAAAAGCATGAAAAAAAGATTCTTTTTTTTTTTACTTACTCAGCTTATTGTCAGCTCAGACTGACCGTCAAGCATACAAGCCTTTTGAATCTGTTACTGACTTTTCGTTTAGGTACAAGTATCAGTAAGTTATATTTCAATGTGGTTCGCTTCTAGTTATATTTGTTTGCAACTTACTGTACACTGTTAGTACTAAGCCGCATATCTAAATAATTTTCATTTTTTAACTTGTTCAGTTACACTGTCTAACTTTTACTTGATGTTTTACTTTTCATTGTACCCGTGTCAATTTGTTGTGCTCTGTTTTACTCAGCTTAACAAAATTAGTAGATTAATTTATTCAAAGTGATTTTGTATACCTATTTGAACGAGGTACACTTTACTCACTCATAAAATAATACAGACAAAGTCGACAAGTCTAAAAGCAGGGAAATTCCCAGGCCAAGGCGGTCAGTCCAGACTAGGTAAAAGTCAGTTTTTTAGTGCTAAAAATATCCCCGTCAGTAAATAGTTAAAATATTAAACTAAATCCTACTGCCGGGGATTTTATAACGCTAGTCAACTATTTACCAAGTCTGGGTCAGCCCGTCCGATGGCAGCTTCAATATAAAGGGTAATAACCCTTCGTTTCAACTTTATCATAAATAAAATACCTTTTTTTTGTTTGAATACTCACATTATTTCTATTGGTTATTTATTACCTGAACTAAAACAAGTTGTCATTATAAGAACGCTGGTTAAAAAAAATCCTTAAAAGTTTAGTATGTGACATTATAAATGTCATTAATTTAACCAACGTTAGAAACACTTATTTATTTATCCCCTAGTTGGGAGCAAAAATCCGACTTACATTTTAAATCAATGATTTACAACTAAACAAACATAAATTAACAACTAGATATTAACAGTTAAATTGACGGTAAAAAATGCTTTAATTAATTAATTTAAAACCTCTAGAAGTTTAAAAGGTAATTAATATTCATAAAACTCAAATAAGTTTTTATAATAAACAAACATTATTAAACCTAACACTTAACTACATACACTTAAACAATGTCCATTTATTATTGAAAGTATATAAGCACGATTTAAATTTAAATTTTTAGTATAATATTAAAACATTAATTTATAGATTAATTTTCACACAAATAACCTAAACTATAACTTGGATGATTTCTACTTATGCTAAAGCTTTATTAATGAAAAAAGTAAAGTATTTTTTTACAAGTTAAATAGTATAATTTAGTTATTAGCTTTTAAGATTAATTTTCTATTTAAAAAATTTAAGAAACAATCAGGAACATGTTATCCACGGTATATCCCAGGTTATGTTAATATTTTATTTATTTCTTAAACGTATAACACTTTTATTTATCAAGAATTAACATCATTACAGTAATTTTAAAGTAACGTTCCAAAGATATTAAATTTGATAATCAAATCAAAAAAAAATGATATCTTTTAAATAGAAGTTACTCTATTTTATTTTTTGATTCAGATTAAACAACACTTTAAAAAAACCCAACTTTTTTTAGTACTTAAACATTTATTTTGTTATTAGTGAAGTTAATTAAAACAAATTAAAAAACAATAAGTGATGTGGATAACATGTTCCTGATTGTTTCTTAAATTTTTTAAATAGAAAATTAATCTTAAAAGCTAATAACTAAATTATACTATTTAACTTGTAAAAAAATACTTTACTTTTTTCATTAATAAAGCTTTAGCATAAGTAGAAATCATCCAAGTTATAGTTTAGGTTATTTGTGTGAAAATTAATCTATAAATTAATGTTTTAATATTATACTAAAAATTTAAATTTAAATCGTGCTTATATACTTTCAATAATAAATGGACATTGTTTAAGTGTATGTAGTTAAGTGTTAGGTTTAATAATGTTTGTTTATTATAAAAACTTATTTGAGTTTTATGAATATTAATTACCTTTTAAACTTCTAGAGGTTTTAAATTAATTAATTAAAGCATTTTTTACCGTCAATTTAACTGTTAATATCTAGTTGTTAATTTATGTTTGTTTAGTTGTAAATCATTGATTTAAAATGTAAGTCGGATTTTTGCTCCCAACTAGGGATAAATAAATAAGTGTTTCTAACGTTGGTTAAATTAATGACATTTATAATGTCATTTACTAAACTTTTAAGGATTTTTTTTAACCAGCGTTCTTATAATGACAACTTGTTTTAGTTCAGGTAATAAAAAACCAATAGAAATAATGTGAGTATTCAAACAAAAAAAAAGGTATTTTATTTATGATAAAGTTGAAACGAAGGGTTATTACCCTTTATATTGAAGCTGCCATCGGACGGGCTGACCAGTTACACGAAAACATCAGTATAAAAATAAATTATAAATCCTATTTTTTAAATACAAAATATCATCATCAGTATTGCTACAGATCAGAGTTGTCAAAGCGCTCATAGCTGTTATACCATTTTAGCATTGAAGCGTATAATTTTTTGTTAGTTTTAAGTAAACAAATTCAGCATTGCCTTTTCACAAATTTGTTGCTGACGTGTTAGCATCAGAATGTTGGTTTCAAACGGAGCAGAAACACAGCGATGTGAGGTTATTTTCATCTAGAAAGGACAAAGTTTGCCACAGTGAGGTTTTATACACAAATCAGCCAGTAGCAGAGTTGGTAAAATGCTAATAGTTATTATGGTAATTCAGCAATGAAGTGTTTAAACTTTGGTTTGTTTTAAGTTAGTAATTTCACGCTCGAGTAAACAAAGCAGAGCTTTTTAACATGTCTGGCCAGTAGTGTTAGTCTGTTACCGAATTCTGAGCTGCTCCGTTTGTAGTTCCTGTTTCACAGTGTGGGTATTAACCAGGGGCATGTTTTCAATTGGTTATATGTTTCCTAAACGACTCCTGGAAAAAACTGGAATAAACATATTATAGAAGCAGCTGAATATTGTTATTTTTAACAACACAGTTTACTAAAGTTATATATTTAACAGTTTACTTTTTAATGTGTAAATCTATCATATATTTTTGCAAAAATGACGTATTTTTATAATATTTTATTATAAAAAAAATATAAAATATATAAAAATTTTAATTTCGTTGAAAAAAAAGCGAAGTTTAAAAAGTTTTTTTTTTTGTAGAAAAAAGTACATTCGAGCACATTTAAAAACAAAATATATAAAGTTAGCCAATCAAAAGTGTTTTTTAAAACAGTTTTTGATTGATTTTATTACTCCAATAGTTTCCGTTTTAGTGAGGAAACCATTGACCAGTAATCGGGTTGTTTTATTTTTACAAAATTAGAAGAACCGTAGTTTTATAACTTATTTATACTTCCTTAAATTGAAAAATAATTGTGCACGTCTGCTACTAGTTTTTCTTTATTAAATATAATTTGTTTTATAAACTAAACTTGGTTTTTATTTAAATTTTTTCAATTTGAAAAGTTTGACTAACTAATTTACTTACTTATCGTTAAGTGTTTTTTCGTTACTATTAAGAAGGATTAAACAATAGTTTGATTAGTGCTTTGTTCTTAGTTACTTATGTATAAAAGTTTTCGTTGTACATATTATATTCACAACTTATTATTTTACATTGTCAATTACAACAGGACTAAAGTTTATATTTCATGTATTTAACTAAAAGTTAAAGAATTTGGCCCGCGAACACCAACTACCCGCCGATCGCTGTAATAACTAACCTGGTGATTCTACAACAACTTCCGCAGGACTGCTACATCATGCAGGTAATATTAAACACTTGTACTGAAATAATTTTCCTCATTATTAAAAAACTATAGCTGTTATGTTCATAATATTGTTGTGAATTTTTTTGATTTTATGTCAACCATTTCTTCTGCTCCCTCCTCCTATTTTTTATTTGTTTCTGCTTTAACAATAAGCTTTGTTAAGTTTAAAACGATAAATAAAATGCCACAGAGTATGTAAAAATTAAATCAATTGTATTTATAAAGTACGTATAAAGTTTATAAAACTTTAGAGAAAGGTTTTATTGAATTTTATTATCTTTTGAAGTTGTATCCATACTAGTTAGTTGAATCAGCTTAATTATCTTAAACATAATCAGTTTGCTTTGTTACTTTTTATTTATAAGTTTAATATGGAATAGTAAAGTATATTTTAAGAACAGTTTAATTAATCTTGTGATTTTTGTGCGTTGTAAAATGAAAACAACTTTTGTAGCATTGGTTTTTGTAAAAGTTTAGAAAACAGTAATATATATAAATAAGTAATATGCTATAAAATAAATAAAGTGTTTTATAGTTTTGTAACAAAAAAATTTTTAAAGTATAAACAATGTTTTTAGATAAAAAACACAAATTTATAAGTTCATGTAAACTTTCATTGTTTTTATTCAGCAAAGAGATTTTTTTAGTTATAATTTTGACAACTGCATAAAAAACTGTTTAAGGTTTTAAGTACTGTACATATATGACAATAAACGTTATTTTAATTTATACTTTGACACTTCACTTTTTGAACTAGTGGTAAAAAACAAGTGAAAATAGTTTCAGTATATTAAAATAATCAAACTGTTTAAACAGACCATTCACTGCGGGTAATTTGTGTAGTCACTAAAAATGTGGCGTGCAAAGATTTTGGAAAGTTGAAATTTGGCCCGCGAACACCAACTACCCGCCGATCCATGTAATAACTAACCTGGTGATTCTACAACAACTTTCGCAGGACTGGCATCATGCAGGTAATATTAAACACTTGTGCTGAAATAATTTTCCTCATTATTAAAAAACTATAGCTGTTATGTTCATAATATTGTTGTGATTTTTTTGATTTTATGTCAACCATTTCTTCTGCTCCCTCCTCCTCTTTTTTATTTGTTTCTGCTTTAACAATAAGCTTTGTTAAGTTTAAAACGATAAATAAAATGCCACAGAGTATGTAAAAATTAAATCAATTGTATTTATAAAGTAAGTATAAAGTTTATAAAACTTTAAAGAAAGATTTTATTGAATTTTATTATCTCTTGAAGTTGTATCCATGCTAGGCGTTGTCATTTGATTCATTGAACAATTTAATTAAAGACAGTGTTTGGATAATGTTTGGTAAAAAATCGTTTTGTATGAGTTTATTCAAAAAGTATGCCAATAAAGTTGGCAAATAACTTCAAAGTTATAAAAACCTTGCCAGAACACAACAGCGTCGTTTAACATAAACAATAACAAAATAAGTTTTATAACTTATATGGATTACTGTAAATTACTTTCTTAGAGTGGTTTTCAGGTTAAATATATCTATGAAGTAAACAATAAAACAATTAAGAGGTACTTTAAATTGAAAAAAAATTTTAATAAATGGCCAAGAGCATCGCACACCGCGCGCTTTTGTGCTAGCCGAATAAGGCAGATAAATAATAAAATAAGTAAATTAAAATTAATAGTTAGAAATTTTTCAAATTTTTGATAATTTTGAAATACTTTCAAAAACTCTTAAGATTTTAGAAAACTTATGTTTAAACTATGGATTAGAACAAGTTAGTCTCAAACAGATAATGTAAAAAGAAAAAATATATATATCTAATCACTTAACTATAAAAGAAAAAGAACTACATAAGTAAGAAAATAGTTTGTAATAAGTAGCTAAAAGTATCGCACACCACGCGCAGAGCGCGCTTTTGTGCTAGCCAAATAAAGCAAATACTAATAAATAAAAATTAATAATAAAGTAAATAAAATTATAACTAAAATATTACAAATATAAAAAAAATTTAATATTTTCTACTATTTTTCAAATACTCTTAAAAATACTTCAAGTTTTTAATAACTGCCGTTTAAACTAAGTATTAAAACAAAATTACTCCACTAATTTTAACTTTAAACAAATCTAAATTTGTTAACCTAAATTCTGCTTAAAAACTAAAATAAAACTACCGTTTTAACTAAGCATTAAGGATAATTGCTCTACTTGAAAGAAAAAATAATATTTTAACTTTAAACAAATCTGAATTCGTTAAGCTAAATTCCTGGCTCAGAAAGCTCGCTTTCTTTTGGTTTTGCTTTGCAAAAAAGGCCCGCTTCGCGCTCGATCTTGCTTTAACTTCCAGACCTTGAAAGCTTCGCTTTCTTTTTACGTCCCAACCTCAGAAAGCTCCGCTTTCTTTCGGTTTTGCTTTGCAAAAATAAGCACAACAGCGCGCTTCGCGCGCGATTGTTCGATCTTGCTTTAACTTCCATGCCTCTAAAGCTTCGCTTTCATTGTACGTCCCAACCTCAGAAAGCTCCGCTTTCTTTCGGTTTTGCTTCGCAAAATAAGCACAACAGCGCGCTTTGCGCGCGATTGTGCGATCTTGCTTTCAGCCTCTCTTCGAACTGCAGTTTTCGATTTAGTTATCCATCCCACCCGCCCCTAAAAATTATATCCAATATATATTCTAAACTATTTTTTAAATTTCAGAAATTTCATGTTACGTCACTAACTCTTCCAGATGTTCATTTTAGTCGACATAAAATCGTTTAAAAATATGTATGAAAAATTTGCATAAAATTAGCATAACTTTTTTTTTTATTTCATGTTACGTCACTAACTCTCCAGATGTTCGTTTTAGTCGACATAAAATCTTTTGTTAACCTAAATTCCTGCTCTAAAAACTACCGTTTTAACTATGCATTAAGGATAATTGCTTTATTTGAAAGAAAAAATAACATTTTAACTTTAAAAACATGTATAAAAAAATTGCATAAAATGAGCATAACTTTTTTTTTGATTTGATTATCAAATTTAATATCTTTGGAACGTTACTTTAAAATTACTGTAATGATGTTAATTCTTGATAAATAAAAGTGTTATACGTTTAAGAAATAAATAAAATATTACACAACTGTAATAACTAATAAATAAAACAAAGAAAGTCAATGTGCTATAATAAAACATCACTTTTGTTTTTTTAAAGTTTGATAAATCATTGCAATCTAGTATTGGTTTGAAAATAAATAAATTTTATTTTTAGCTTAAGTTAGCAGCTTACTTAAAAATCTTAAAGTAAACATTAATGATTTTGTACAATAAACTAAAAAACGATAACGCTTTTAAATCAACTTTGGTTGAATTAAATTTCAAGTTATACTTTAAAAGCACTAATTGCTTTAAGTTAGTTCAGTAGCTGGAACAATAATATTTTACTATAGGTTTTACAATAGGAAATTAGATAAAAATACATGACAATAAAATTATTAGTTTTATAGTAAGAGTAGCACTAAAATTGTCTGTAATTTTTCTCTTTGAATAAGATTTTATTTATGACAGAAGAGCCCAACAAGGTGAACATTTGTTTTGTTATTAGCTTATGTCACTAGAAAGTCTCAACATTGGTTTTCCTCGTTAGTATTTAAGTTGGAAACTTTTATTGTTTAAACTAGACCTAAAACTAAATATAATAATGTTTTAAGAGATCATACGACAAGCATTTCAAATCTTTAGTTACAAATTAAAAAAAAAAGCTAAACCAAGTCTTACTATAATGTAAGAATGATAAAGAATATTAATTTACAACAATACTAGTATTGTAGTTTAATTTTTAAGTTATTTAACACAACTTTAATTCATAATTAAGTTGGCTAAGTTTGAGTTCAGACTTTATTTTCAAGCTATAAATTTATGTACTTAACCTTTACTACTAAAAAATATTAAATAAAGAAGACATTATTAAATCTAGTAAGTTTTAAAAAAGAAAGTTTTGTCAGCCATATATTTATTTCTACTGTTGGAGATTTAATTTTTTTTTTTGACAAAAAACTGTTTTATTACGTACTTCGTTAATAACAAACTCATTGATTTACTTAAAATTCGATAAAGAATTTTTTAATTGCATCCAGTTTTCATAAAGTATGCTTAATGTGTGTATTTATTATTTGATAAAATTTTTAAATTTACTTTTACCACACAAAAATCAATAAGTTTTTTTTAAGATTAACTTAAATTTATTTATTTTAATTTTAGGTTTATTTAACTTTAATTTTAGTCAATTTCATATTTAAAACACTCAACTAAAGTTTACTTAATATTATAATTAAGCTTTAAATCTATGAAAATTTAAGCCAAATTAGCTGTTAGCCAAGAAACAAACGTGATTATAAAATGTTTCATTCAATATACAAAAACAATATATTGTAATGAACAAGTGTATTTCGTGTAAAAAGTCCGTTTGTTACACGAAAACACCACTATAAAATTAAATTATAAATCCTATTTTTTCAATACAAAATATTATCATCAGTATTGTTACAGATCAGAGTTGTCAAAGCGCTCATAATTATTATACCATTTTAGCATTGAAGCGTATAACTTTTTGTTAGTTTTAAGTTAACGAGTTCAGCATTGCCTTTTCACAAATTTGTTGCAGACGTGTTAGCATCAGTTGGTTGGTTTTAAACGGAGCAGAAACACAGCAATGTGAGGTTATTTTCATCTAGAAAGGACAAAGCTTGCCACAGTGAGGTTTTATACACAAAGCAGCCAGTAGTGTTAGTCTGTTACCGAATTCTGAGCTGCTCTGTTTGTAGTTCCTGTTTCACAGTGTGGATATTAACCAGGGGCATGTTTTAATTGGTTTTATGTTTCCTGTGCGACTCCTGGAAAAAACTGGAATAGACATATTATAAAAGCAGCTGAGTATTGTTTTCTTTTAACACAGTTTACTAAAGTTATATATTTAACAGTTTACTTTTTAATGTGTAAATCTATCATATACTTTTGCAAAAATGACGTATTTTTATAATATTTTATTATAAAAAGAAATAAAATATTAAAAATTTTATTTCGTTGAAAAATAAGCGTAGTTTAAAAAGTTTTTTTTTGTAGAAAAAAGTACATTCGAGCACATTTAAAAACCAAAATATATAAAATTAGCCAATCAAAAGTATTTTTTGAAACAGTTTTAGATTGATTTTATAACTCCAATGGTTTCCTTTTTAGTGAGGAAACCATTGACCACTTCTCGGATTGTTTTGTTTTTACAACATTAGAAGAACCGTAGTTTTATAACTTATTTATACTTCCTTAAATTGTAAAATAATTGTGCACGTCTGCTACTAGTTTTTCTTTTGTAAATATAATTTGTTTTATAAACTAAACTTGGTTTTTATTTAAGTTTTTTCAACTATAAAAGTTTGACTAACTAATTTACTTACTTATCGTTAAGTGTTTTTCATTACTATAAAGAAGGATTAAACAAAAGTTTGATTAGTGCTCTGTTCTTAGTTACTTTTTTTTTTAAAGTTTTCGTTGTACATGTTATATTCACAACTTATTATTTTACATTGTCAATTACAACAGGACTAAAGTTTATATTTCATGTATTTTACTAAAAGTTAAAGAATTGAAATACTTATTAAAACTTTGCACTCTATTTTACTAATTCTTCAAATTCAAACATTTTGATATGCCTGAGAAAATGTTAGATAGTTATGTAGAAAAAGTTATGAAATCTGTTAAAAACCATTTTTAAAAGCTATCATATAAAATACTCAACTATTTAGCAAAATAATTGTGATACCCTACTAAAATAGTATTTAAAACTTAAATAGGAATTTTATAGTTTCATTTAACTGAATTAGAGTTTTTTCTACTTAATAAGAAAAAAAAACTATTATGAATTATTTAGTTACGATGAAAAAAAATAAATAGTTAAAGTTTATGAAGACAAATTTATATTAATTTACTAACAATTCACTAAACATTTTTATTATTTAACTACAAATTATTTGACATTTGCAAGTAAATTTATCAAGTTTCGTTTAAAAGACAGTGTTTGGATAATGTTTGGTAAAAAATCCGTTTTGTATGAGTTTATTCAAAAAGTATGCCAATAAAGTTGGCAAATAACTTCAAAGTTATAAAAACCTTGCCAGAACACAACAGCGTCGTTTAACATAAACAATAACAAAATAAGTTTTATAATTTATATGGATTACTGTAAATTACTTTCTTAGAGTGGTTTTCAGGTTAAATATATCTATGAAGTAAACAATAAAACAATTAAGAGGTACTTTAAATTGAAAAAAGATTTTAATAAATGGCCAAGAGCATCGCACACCGCGCGCAAAGCGCGCTTTTGTGCTAGCCGAATAAGGCAGATAAATAATAAAATAAGTAAATTAAAATTATTATTTAGAAATCTTTCAAATTTTTAATAATTTTGAAATACTTTCAAAAACTCTTAAGATTTTAGAAAACTTATATTTAAACTATGGATTAGAACAAGTTAGTCTGAAACAGATAATGTAAAAAGAAAAAAAATATATATCTATTCACTTAACTATAAAACAAAAAGAACTACATAAGTAAGAAAATAGTTTGTAATAAGTAGCTAAAAGTATCGCACACCGCGCGCAGAGCGCGCTTTTGTGCTAGCCAAATAAAGCAAATACTAATAAATAATAATTAATAATAAAGTAAATAAAATTATAACTAAAATATTACAAATATAAAAAAAAATTAATATTTTCTACTATTTTTCAAATACTCTTAAAATACTTCAAGTTTTTAATAACTGCCGTTTAAACTAAGTATTAAAACAAAATTACTCCACTAATTTTAACTTTAAACAAATCTAAATTTGTTAACCTAAATTCTGCTTAAAAACTAAAATAAAACTACAGTTTTAACTAAGCATTAAGGATAATTGCTCTACTTGAAAGAAAAAATAATATTTTAACTTTAAACAAATCTGAATTCGTTAAGCTAAATTCCTGGCTCAGAAAGCTCGCTTTCTTTTGGTTTTGCTTCGCAAAAAAGGCCCGCTTCGCGCTCGATCTTGCTTTAACTTCCGGACCTTGAAAGCTTCGCTTTCTTTTTACGTCCCAACCAGAGATGCTAAATCGCAGAGCACAAAATCCCCGCAGTAGAATAAAAAATAAAAAGCATGGCAATAGAATTAAAATTTCTTATGGAAGCAAAAGCTGTATTTTACAAGTTGAGAACATAAAAGTTTCATATATTCAATTACACCAACATATTTAAAAGCATATTGTTTTTATAAGTATGAATGCCTTAAATGTAAGTTTATGTTTTTTATTTTCATAAGGTTAATTTTATTCACTTTATTGTTAATTTAATCATAACTACCTATTAACCTTGTAGTAGTAGGTAATGTTTGGTTAGAAAAATTAAAGAAAAGTATCTTCCACTTATTTAAATGGTTAATAAACTAAAAACATTGTAGCTTTGGAACTAATCGATGTTAAATTAATTTATTATTTGATTTTTTTTTCCAAAAATTAGATGCAATAGACAAATTATTTTTTCTTATATCCTACTTTTATCAAATTATTTGAATTTTTAAACTTAAAAATAAAGTTTGATTATTATAATTTTTTAAGATTCATTATAAATTATTTTATTAAGACATAGATTTCACTTAAAAGTAATTTGAATATAATTTATTATTTTTGTTTACAAACTTGAAACTACTATTTGCTTAGATTAAATCTATTTAAAATTTTTAATGTGACAAATTTATTGAGTCTTTTTTTATTATAATTAGGTATTTTATCTAAAAAAAATATTATACTTGAAAGTTTTAGTGTACAACTCAAGGTTTTTAAAACTAGTTTTGTAAATTAAGCAGAGTTGAAACAAGGTCAGGAAAAGTCAAAAAACTCAGGAAAAGCAAAAAAAAAAAGATAAATAACAAGAATAGTAAGGTTTTTTTTTTAAACAGTCAGGAAGTTTGACTAAATATTAAAAAATACCAGATTTTGTCAGTTTAAATTCACTGAATTCCTTATATTCAAAAACAAGTCTTTGAATGGTAAAAAATTAATTTAAATTCTTCAAAGTGTGATTAAAATTGAAAAAATTTCCAAGAATTTTACAAAATTACTTAATGCCTTCATCTGGTAAAATTAAATGAATATCCTTTATAAAACTGCAAAATGTTTCTATTTAAGTTTTTTTAAACTATCCTACTAGAACAAACAGTTTTTGTAAGCAGTTTGATAATCTGTAGCATTTTTTAGTAAAACAATGATAATACACATAAGTTTGTTTATCTAGCATATGTTAGAATTGAATTGTTTTTTGTTTAAGTAAATAAATAATTTCATTCTAATTAAACACTAGGTTTAGTGTTTTGGGTAATAAGTTTATGTTTATAATTTACCTCATTATAATTTTTTCAAAATTGTTTAAATTTTTAAAATAAATTATAAAAGAGGTGAACTTCATGGTTAAGTTTAATTATTTATAGTTTATTGTAGAATAGTTGTTTTTTAATATTTTTTACATAAATAAGGGTAAAATATTTACTACTAATTTTATAAATATTGATAAACTGAAATATAAAATTGAAGGCTTTATTAATTCCAAGTGTTTGAATATGTATTATATTATTTGTTTAAATTGATAATTTGATTTAGAAAAGTCAGGTAAATTGTAATAATAAGTCAGGAAATTGTTTAAAGAGTGGATAATAACTATAGGGTTGCTATTTTACCTAGAAATTAAAAATTCTGTACTTTGACAATTAAGGCAATTAAAACCTTAGCAAAGCTGAAATTAGATATAATTTAAAAAAAACCTACATTTTTTAACAATAATCCTAAAAAACCTGAAATTCTTAACAAGTTTACATAGTTCGGTAATAAAATTTAACTTGATTCAAAAATATTTCATATAAATAAGTTTTTTTTTATCAACAAAAAAAAAAATTTTTCATAAAACGCATTTCAATAAACTTAAGTATTTTTCAATGGCTTATGCTATCAGGGTTGCCACTTTACCTGGAAATCTGTTTTTACCTGGAAACCTGATACTTAACAACTAAGGCAAAAAAAACCTGGAATTTGAGAAATTTTTAACCAAAGACTTAGAAAAACATTCAGTTTTTAACAATTTCAGCATGTTAAGTAGTACAATTTTAACTTGACACAAAAAAACTATCATATAAATAAGATTTCAATTGAAATTTTTTAGTTATAATACACATTTTAATTTACTTTATAGTACATATACAATGTTTTTTTATTATTTAACACAGTTTTTTATATTAGACATAACTTTAAACTGAAAATAAACCAAAATACATGTAATTTTAAAAGCCTCGTAGAGATTTGAAAAACCAGGAAAAATTTATAAACATGAGTGGCAACCTTGTACTATTCCAAACAGTTTATTACAATAAATTTAACTTTAAACTAAAGCTAGACTCTAAAATGTGTATTTTTGAAGATTTTTTGAAATCATGTAAAAAATTTAAATAAAAATCAGGTGGCTATTCTCAGGGTTGCCACATAGTCAGGAAAATTCAGGAAATCAGGAAAAACTAAGAAAAATGACAAAAGTCAGGAAAATTCAGGTCAAAGTGGGGGGTTTTTGAAAAAATTCAGGAAAAATTCAGGAAAAAAATTTATAAAAACCTCAGATATTGTCAGTTCAAATTTATTTATTTCCTTTTATTTCAAAGCCTTCGATTAGTGAAAAATTAATTAAAAATTCTTTAAAGTCAGAATAAAATTGCAAAATGTTCCTTAAGTTTTACAAAATTACTTAATTTTCAATGCCTTTTTTAGTAAAATTATAGTAAAAAGTCAGAAAAATCTTGAAAAAAGTCAGGAAAACTTTAGTAAAATGTCAGGAAAAAGTCAGGTAAAGTCAGGAAAAATTTCTCAGCTTGACTTGTGGCAACCATGCTATTCTGTAGTAGTTAAGGTAAGTCTCTAATGGTTTTTTTTTTCTTGGATTTACAAATAGTTATTAAGTTACACACTAAACACATTACTTTAGCAGTTACATTTTCGTAGGTAACAACCGTTGAAATTATTTTAGATGAAATTCCAGACCAAGAAGATTTACCAACTTTAGATTTTCCACCACCTAAAAAGATGAGGTACCAGAAATCTTGGGAATCTGTTTATGAGTTAAAAGGTTTTTTTATCTCTAACTATTTGTAGTATTTAAGAATACACATTTGAGTATTTCAATTTTGAATTCAACAAAAATTTTTTTTTAATACTGAGCTTTTTTATTAAATATTATAAAGGAAAGTTCTCATGTTTTTATTGAATTAAATAAATTTTTCCATTGTAATTTTTGAAAAAAAAAAATTTTTAAATAGTTTTTAAAGTATTTTTTGTAATTTTATTTCAATAATACACAAAAAATTTTATCATCTAAAGTCAAAAATTCCAATTCACTTTTTATCTAAAAATTAACATTTTGTTTTAATAATTTAATAATTAACAATACTTTAGCATGACATTTATTTACTTTAGTACTTACCTTTGACTACTTTATTTAAATAAATATACTTAAAATACATTTTATAATAACAACACACAAATTAAACTGTTAATTTTATTATAAAATTAAAACCAAAATTTGTTAGTATAAAACAAAGTTCGCTTCATAGACAAAAATTGAATTTCTAATTTTATTATTTAAGTAAAATGGTTCATAGAGGCCATAAGGCGGTGAGATGGGCAAATTATTTATTTACAACAATTTTTTGGTTTTACACCTTACAAATTATCATGATTTTTGTTTGTTAAACAAAAAAAAAATTTTTAATTTTTGTCATAAAATACATTTATTTGAATATTAAAAACATTTTTCTGACAAATGGTTTGTGGTAATATCAAGAATTCTTTATAAAATTTTTTAGTATATTGCTTTCAATTACAAAAAGAAAATTTTTATTTACTATTTTATAAATGCTAAGAAGATTAGCTTTGACTGATTTAATTACTAGACAGATCTACTTAGTTTTTTTATTTCAAAAAAGAATTATTTCACTGCATTGATTAAATTTATATATAAATTTTTGATAAAAGTTGTGATATAAATAACAATTTTATTATAAGCAAATTTATTATCCCATTTGTAAGCTTAACTTTTGGAGCAGTGTTCGCGTTGAATACCAAGAACTTAAGGAGTTAATGATGAAACTACAAACGATACCTTTTAGTAACGCGCAAATCGAGCGAGACTTTTCCTTGATGAATATCTCGAAAAACAATAGACAATCTAATATGGGCCATATTTTGTTAAACTCCTTAATGATTATTAGGTAAGTAAAAATTTAATGTATTTGGATTTATGTCTTTTTATTTTAACCTATTTATTTCATAGAAATGAAATTTTAATGTGTAATTTAAACTGTAAAGTTTTTAATCATTATTTAGATTATTTAATTTT
Source organism: Thalia democratica (assembly GCF_965202585.1). Classification (NCBI taxonomy): domain Eukaryota; kingdom Metazoa; phylum Chordata; class Thaliacea; order Salpida; family Salpidae; genus Thalia; species Thalia democratica. The sequence continues at coordinate 24,273 of NW_028139668.1, forward strand.
AGTTAAAGTTGGGTATGCAACTCGATGACCGAGAGGTCTTTTTGTGTACCCGGATCCTTGAAACAAGAAATTTTTGAATTTTGTTTTGTTATTATTCAACAAACCTTATCATTTTGATTTTTACTTTTAAAAAACATATTTTATTATAGGAGACATAAAGGCCCTTTTAATAACTTGTTTTTTTTAATGTAATCCAATTAAATTAATATTTTGTATTACAACGATTTGTTTTATATATTTTTTTTCTTTTATTTTAAATATAAGGGAAGAATAAATGCATAATAAGAATTGAAACATTTTTTTGCTAAATTTATCGGTATATTATCAGTAAAATTCAATAATATATATCACTAGTAAAAGTTACTAGAACTTTTTTAACAAATTTTAGTTTAGGTAGTTTTTTAAATTTTTTATTCTAATTAAAACTATTTGTACAAGGTTAAAAAGCTTGGCGTTTGCTTATTATTTAAATATTATATAGGTTGTTGTCTTTTTAGATAAAGTAAAGTATAGTGTTAATCTGTTTGTTGAATATTTTTATCATAAATATAATATTGGTAAAGTACAAAATTATAACTCAATGTATGGTTTATAAATTACTCTTTTTCATTCAAAGGTTCAATTCAAACATTAGTAATAAAAAATTCCTACAATTACTTTTTACATTCTTAAGCCAATTATTACCCAAAATTATAATAAATTCTATTTTTCTCAGATCAACCTGCAAAAGAATGGAGTTATGCTGTGACAAATTTCCACTTTCAGATACATTGATAGAAGAAGTTGGTAAGTCTAGTTTGTACAAACCAAGAAGCCAAGATGTCAATGAAATCTTGACAAACGAAGAGTACAGCAAATTTAAACCTTCAAATTTGACAATCTTTGCAGCAAACAATGTAATATAAAATTTCAACAAAATTTTTGCGTGTTAAAAAGCAGTTAATTTAAAAAAAAATGTTTTTCATTTAAAGTCAATTCACTATTTTAAAAACACTTTTACTTGAGTGACTGTTAAAGCATTCTACTGTTTAAATTTGTTGTGACTGTATTTTATTCAAAAATTTCAAATTTGTTTATTTACAAAGTTTTGTACATTAATTGCTAAAATTTCTTAGACTATTTGTACTTTTTTACATATTTTGTAGTAACAATAATAAGTTCAATAATAATTCAACCGTTAATCGCGCTAATTTTTTATCATATGAGTATTATGCTAAATTTCTTTTGCCTAACAAACTTTAAAATTTCTCATTTTCTTAGTTTTTATTAAGTATTTTTTAATACTTAAAATTGTTATTTTAAATTTTCGTATTAACTTTTGTATTTTTTAAAATTTTTATATAATATTTTAGGTTTTTAAACAAAACATTTTTACTTCAATTCAGCTTTTTTTTTAAACAATTTTCTTTATTTACCAATATAGATTTTTTTTTAATTGCCATAACTGCTAGTTATTGCAATACAAATTAGTTTAAGTCATAGTGCTGTAAACTGCCCTTATGTTATGCACTTGTTCTTTTATTAATAAACATATAAAATTAATCCAAGCTCTTTATATATATATCAAAAAAGTATGTAGAGTATATAGCTTGTATTAGTATAATATTTTGTAGTGTCGAAGGTTTGTATAATTTTTTTAATTACAATATATCCTAGTTTTTATTTTTTCACAAACTTTGAAACTTGAATTAAATGAATAAACCTAGAAGTACATAAGCAACTTACCAAAATAAATTACTTTTTAGTTAACTATACTTACAAATTAAACATTGAAAATGGTTTAAAACTTAAAGATAAATGAAATAAGTAATACTAGTAACCTTTTAGATTTTTTTTCTCTTAAATAAAGTTTTATTTTATGAAACAAATTAAAGTAGTTTAACATGAATTCCTTTAAATGTACAATTTCAGTCTTTGCTTTATATCATAGTCATTATTATCTAATAAAATATCTTTTCACTAAGTTAACATTTTTAGCTGCGAATATTCTTACTGCAAAAGCTTTAGTATAATTAGATTGTTATAAAACTTATAGCAGAAAATATTTTTAATTTAGTTTAAAAAAGTAAATTAAGCTTAAATCTTTAACAAACCAGTTAAACTGACCTTATTTTTTTTCATTTATTAAAAATTTAAGGTATATAAACAAATAAATTTTTGATAAAAATTTTCATAAGAAAAAAAAATGTTAAAATAAGTAAGTAAATTGTAAATTAAACACTTATGTAGTTTTTCACTTTAATAAAATTTTTGCAGGAACAAAAAAAAATTTTGACTTTAAGAAATATAAGACAAGACGTGAAAGTTAGTTAAAACTTAAAAAATTAACATGCATTATTAAAGTTTTAAAATTAAGTGAATTACTCAAGCGTACGATTTTGGCTTATAAATTTCTTTTTTCTTCTAGCTCTCTCACTTTTGCGCTAAAACTTTGCGTCTATTTGTAAAGTTCTTAAATGAAGAGAATAACTCGAGCGCGCTCCAGCGTACCACTCACTTTTCACTTTACTTTCTTTTATTTCTCCAAATTTCTCTCATTTTACTATAGAGCTTTAAAGCGCGTGTTTACAATTAAAACAGCTGTATTTAACTGCCATCTTGATTATACCATGTCTGGTCCCAACCTCAGAAAGCTCCGCTTTCTTTCGGTTTTGCTTTGCAAAAATGGGCACAACAGCGCGCTTCGCGCGCGATTGTGCGATCTTGCTTTAACTTCCATGCCTCCAAAGCTTCGCTTTCATTGTACGTCCCAACCTCAGAAAGCTCCGCTTTCTTTCGGTTTTGCTTCGCAAAATAAGCACAACAGCGCGCTTTGCGCGCGATTGTGCGATCTTGCTTTCAGCCTCTCTTCGAACTGCAGTTTTCGATTTAGTTATCCATCCCACCCGCCCCTAAAAATTATATCCAATATATATTCTAAACTATTTTTTAAATTTCAGAAATTTCATGTTACGTCACTAACTCTTCCAGATGTTCATTTTAGTCGACATAAAATCGTTTAAAACTATGTATGAAAAATTTGCATAAAATTAGCATAACTTTTTTTTTTATTTCATGTTACGTCACTAACTCTTCCAGATGTTCGTTTTAGTCGACATAAAATCTTTTGTTAACCTAAATTCCTGCTCTAAAAACTACCGTTTTAACTATGCATTAAGGATAATTGCTTTATTTGAAAGAAAAAATAATATTTTAACTTTAAAAATATGTATAAAAAATTTGCATAAAATGAGCATAACTTTTTTTTTGATTTGATTATCAAATTTAATATCTTTGGAACGTTACTTTAAAATTACTGTAATGATGTTAATTCTTGATAAATAAAAGTGTTATACGTTTAAGAAATAAATAAAATATTACACAACTGTAATAACTATTAAATAAAACAAAGAAAGTCAATGTGCTATAATAAAACATCACTTTTGTTTTTTTGAAGTTTGATAAATCATTGCAATCTAGTATTGGTTTGAAAAAGAATAAATTTTATTTTTAGCTTAAGTTAGCAGCTTACTTAAAAATCTTAAAGTAAACATTAATGATTTTGTACAATAAACTAAAAAACGATAACGCTTTTAAATCAACTTTGGTTGAATTAAATTTCAAGTTATACTTTAAAAGCACTAATTGCTTTAAGTTAGTTCAGAAGCTGGAACAACAATATTTTACTATAGGTTTTACTATAGGAAATTAGATAAAAATACATGAAAAAAAAATTATTTATTTTATAGTAAGAGTAGCACTAAAAATGTCTACAGTTTTTCTCTTTGAATAAGGTTTTATTTATGACAGAAGAGCCCAACAAGGTGAACATTTGTTTTGTTATTAGCTTATGTCACTAGAAAGTCTTAACATTGGTTTTCCTCGTTAGTATTTAAGTTGGAAACTTTTGTTGTTTAAATTAGACCTAAAACTAAATATAATAATGTTTTAAGAGATCATACGACAAGGATTTCAAATCTTTAGTTACAAATTAAAAAAAATAAGCTAAACCAAGTCTTACTATAATGTAAGAACGATAAAGAATATTAATTCACAACAATACTAGTACTGTAGTTTAATCTTTAAGTTATTTAACACAACTTTAATTCTTAATTAAGTTGGCTAAGTTTGACTTCAGACTTTATTTTCAAGCTATAAATTTATGTACATAACCTTTACTACTAGGAAATATTAAATAAAGAAGACATTATTTATTCTAGTAAGTTTTAAAAAAGAAAGTTTTGTCAGCCATATATTTATTTCTACTGTTGTAGATTTAATTTTTTATTGACAAAAAACTGTTTTATTACGTACTTCGTTAATAACAAACTTATTGATTTACTTAAAATTCGAAAAAGAATTTTTTAATTGCATCCAGTTTTTATAAAGTATGCTTAATGTATTTTTTAATATTTGATAAACTTTTTAAATTTACTTTTACCACAAAAAAATCAATAAGTTTTTTTTCGATTAACTCAAATTTGTTTATTTTGAATTTTAGGTTTATTTAACTTTAATTTTAGTCAATTTTATATTTAAAACACTCAACTAAAGTTTACTTGATATTATAATTAAGGTTTAAATCTATGAAAATTTAAGCCAAATTAACTGTTAGCCTAGAAACAAACGTGATTATAAAATGTTTCATTCAATATACAAAAACAATATATTGTAATGAACGAGTGAATTTCGTGTAAAAAGTCCGTTTGTTACACGAAAACATTACTGTCAAAAATTAAATTATAAATCCTATTTTTTCAATACAAAATATCATCATCAGTATTGCTACAGATCAGAGTTGTCAAAGCGCTCATAGCTGTTATACCATTTTAGCATTGAAGCGTATATTTTTTTGTTAGTTTTAAGTTAACATATTCAGCATTGCCCTTCCACAAATTTGTTGCAGACGTGCAACTTTTTTGCAAATTAAATAATTTTAAGTCAGAGTTTAAAAATAAATTTCAATGCATATTTAAAAATCAATCAAAAGTGTTATTTTAGAATACAAAAAAAAAGCTAACTGTAAATATTAAGTAACAGAGGACATATAAAAAATCAAAACAAAAATAAACTAATATTTAATAAAAGTACATAAAGAATGTTTTAAAACAGTTAAACTCAGTTCAAATGTTCAAATCAGTTATATAAATAAACAGAATGTAATAGTAGTAAACATTTACAAAATTGTTTAGTTCTATGTAGTTTATTAGAAGTAAAGTTTAAACTTGTTTTAATTGTATAGATTTATATGCTTAATACGTTATAAAGAGTTTTATTGTGTTTTAGCACAGGTATTTACATATATATTTTTTGGTTTTTTATAAAATTAGATTAAATTTATAACTGAAGTGTTCTACAGAGCGAAAAATTGTTTTATTATTCGAATCTGTCATTAGAAAGTCTCCTCAATAGTGTTTTTTTTTTTTTACATTTTGGTATTTAGTTAAGAACTTATAATGTTTAATTTAAAATTAAAGGTTAAGCATTATAATAAATTCATAGTACCAAAGATTTAAAATGCTTAGCTGCAAGAAAAAAAAAGGTAGCAAAACTAAATCTTATTACAATTTAAGAATGAAATAGATTAGTAATTTGTAATATTGTTAAAGTTTAGTTTTTTCTTTTAAGTTATATAATCCAACTCTAATTTTTTATCAAAGTTTGCTAATTTTGACTTTCGACTTTATTTTCCAGCTCTGAATTAATTTACATTTCCTCTATTGCTAAAATACAAAATAAAGCTTAAAGTCTTGATTCTAGTATGTTTTATAAAGAGTTTTCTGTCTGCCTTTGTATTTTTATTTCATTTTTTAATCTTTTTATGGATAAAAAACCGTTTAGTAACCAACAGTCACGTTTTGGGAATCTATGCACAGCAAAAGTGTGTGGCTAAATGAAAGAACGTAATTAAACGAGAGATAGCAAGTATACCTACAATATTGGCTATTTTCTTAAGGTGCAATTGCTTAAATACAGCTCAGGGACTTTCTACTTTTTTTGGTTTACAAATAAGTTTTGACTCAAGTTGTACCACGTACATATCTGTGAAAACTTTTTTAAGAGAAATTATTTATGTATATTAAGTTTTTTTTTCTAAATAGCTTCTTTCCCACCAAAGATTAAAAATCCTGTTTTGCAATACCATGAAGTTTGTTTTTTAATAGGCAAGGAACCATTTAGCTATAAATAAGAGATTTATTGAGTTGAAACGAAAGTTTTTTCTTTAAATAAATATTTTTTAATTATTTTTTTGTTAACCTTACTTTGCTTTGTTCTCAAGGGTCGTTATATTTTTCCTAATTTCTAATATTCTAATAATATATGCAAGTACACCCGATTGTAAATTTCAAAAACCTTCAATTTTCTAACGGTCACTGTAGCAAAAGTATTTTCTATTTAAACTTGTTTTAACACACTTAAAAACCAGTGGGCTTATTGTTATATCGGGGATTGTTTCATCTTGTTATCTATTTATTATAAATAGAAAAAAAATATTGTGTTAGGGTGAATGGTTTGAAAAATTATCACTAGAGAAATACAGTTGGTTACGAAAAGACCGATGTTTATTATTTATTAAGCCGTTTCTGGTATGTATATTTTAAAACTTATCCGGTGGGTATCGCTGCAATTACTGGTTTTATTTTTATACCGGGGTTTGAAATAAGTTGTATTTGCAATTTTTTGGGTTTTGCTACGACTTGCGGACTTATTATTAGTTCGGAGTGAGTGTTATGTGTATTTTCAATCTTATATTATTAAAAACAAAATTAAATTGAGGTTAGGTGTTTTATTTTGTTCGGTAGGCGTCTCTACTTAAACAGTCATATCAGGATAATAAGTTGTTGTTATTATTTGTGAAACTTTAGTTTGACTTTTGGTTATTTTTAATTTATTGGCTTAGCGTTGAAAAAACAAGTTGCCAAAACCAAATTTAGAAATAAACTTCAATAAAATTTTTGAAATATTTTGTTTAAACTCTTTTCTAACTTCAGGTACTGGTTTTTATTGATAAACTAATATAAAAAGTATTTTTACAACTTATTTTATTAGTTTCTGTTGCTACCAGTAAGTTCAGCCGCACCAGTTTAGCAGTCGGTTCAGCTTTTAAAAGTGTTGATTTTTGAGTTGTTTTTATCTTGTTGATATTTTCATTCGAACAACCTTACCAGGCAGAAACAAGATCACAAATCACGTGATCAAAAATGAGTCGTAACTGCAAGAGGATGCGCGCAGAGGCTCAACATTCGAAACACGGGGGAGGAGTTTCGAACGAGGGGAGTTTTTCATCGGATGAAGGAGAAAGTTGTAGTATTTTTTTTGTCATAAACTAGCCTGCCTTTCTCTTTTGATTAGCTTAGTTAAGATGTTTTGAGCAAAACGGTTCTTGAGGAGTCTAGATTACTTTTTAAATTTATGTTTAATTATATTTTTCTAGAGTAAAAAGGTCTGTTGATGAATCAAAGTTACAGTGTGTAAAAATATATTTCTAATTTTTTTTTCTGGTCATTAAAAACCTTGTAATTTCGAAAATTATTTGTTTTAAGCTTTTACATAAGCTAAAAATAAATCGACAATTCAGAAACAGTTTTACTTATTCATACAAATAAAGATCAAACCGAATATTAAAAGCTGTTTGTTTAAACTACATTAAAAATTCTTTCTTAATTTCACCATCAAATGGCTTGCAGACGGCGAAATATATTGAAATTGTCACCACAGCCTGGTTGAACAGATCATTTGTTTATTCGAGTTGCAAAAAATCCGTCTCACACATTTACATTTAAGTAATGTCTCTAGTTTGGTAAAAACTTTTTAAAACTCACTGTAAAATAAAAAAATTCAAAAAGTTCTATAGCTTGCAAACGTCATTTTTTATGACACTTATGTTCTTTGAATCTTTTTTGTGTCTTTTGTTATAAATTAAGTACATAGTTTCAGCTACTTAAGTCAACCTTTACTCTAAATTTGCAAAAGGGAGTATACAATCTCTTTTGGTAAGTAAAACTGATTAGATTTCTCTGGTTTATATCAAAAATAAAATAACAATTTCGAGTCGATCATTATCTTTAAATTTGTGACTGTGCTCTGAGCTACAACGGTATCGATCAAATATATAATACAGTTCCAGGGTTTCCACGCAAAAATTTTGCAAATTCAGCCTGACTTTTATCTTCCTCTAAGGTAAGTGTTTTAAGTAAGAACTTCCGATTAGATGCATTCTGAGCACATGTATAATAAGTACGAACTTCAAGTACGCATATTTTGACAAATACGCATTTCAGTACGCACTTCTTATTCGGTACACATTTTTAAACCAAAAAAAAAATTCTGTTAGGCTTCGTTTTTATGTAGACTAGTTATTCATAGTTACAAACTTTCTATTGAGTAGCTGCTGTGTTCAGAATGTGTATTTCAGGGTAAGATACCTTTTATACCTTAAATTGCTTACTATGAAATCTTTTTAGCTAAAAATCATTAAATAAAAATCTACTCTTAATTTTAAACTTTAGTAACTCAAACAAAATTTTAGCTTCATTGCATATCTGTTTTATTAAAATCTACCTAGTACCATTTAATATAAAAGTTTTTAACTAAAAACCATTTATAAAATAACCTACTATGATTAGTTTACAGAGTTAATTAATATTAAAAATAATAAAAAAAAGCAGACTTTTTTTCTGTGATATAAAATATTTCCTCTTACCATCAAATATAACCTTTGGCCTTGAAAAATTATAACAAAGAAATCTACTCATATATATTTTAGAAATATAAGTAATTCTAAAAATTTCTCAAGTAAGTAAGCTTTACAACAGTCTGTATATAAGCGAGAAATTTTCTCATATCATTGAAAATAAAACATTTAAACTAGAAAATAAATAATTTTCTACTCTTACTTAATTTACAAACATAATAACAATTATAATAAAGTAAACCATACTTTTTTTTTTATAAAATGCTATAACTGCTCATAGAGTGGTTACGTTGGGTAAAGGACATATTAAGGATTTGGGAAAGGTTAAACGTCACAATATTGTTACTGCACTGCTAATAAATGAGTAGTTGTATAAATACTACTTAATCTGATACCGGGTATTTATGTTGTAAGTTCAGTAACAAATTGTATATCATACAAAAGTCTTCTTAAAGTAAGTATGCTGAACAACTTGTTAAGTATTAGAAACTCTTGATTAGAGAAACTAGTTAAAACTTAGATAAAGTGTCTACGTTAAGTTGAGTTTGAACAAGTAAAAGGCACAACAAGTGTTTATTACTACTTTTTAACTACAGAAAATACATATAACGACACTATCAAGCTTTCAACAGCGATTGGACATTTCGGGGAAAAACCGTTAATAAAACCACTTGGTAGGTTAAACTTGAAGATAACTTCCGCCAGATTTAGGATGGTAACTGCTTATGTCGGGCGAAAGATTAACTGTCCGACTTACAAAGCTTTCTAACTGAGCTCTTAACTCGATTAACAAATAAAACAATAGCGAACGGGTAGGTCTTTTTATGGGTGCTGTTTTATGGGCACTATTTCATGGGCAGAATTGCTGCAATCAATTCTGCCCATAATTTGAAGTAATGTGATGAAAATTATGGGTAGTATTAAGATCAGGGTTTCCCAAAGTGGGCGATATCGCCCCCCTGGGGGCGATTTTAGTAAGTCGGGGGGCGATAATTAGTAAGGGGGCGAATGGGTGGGCGATAACTAGTAAGGGGGCGAAAAGGGGGCGATTTTAAAATTTTGGGCAGTTATAAAATTTTTACTTTTTTTCTTGCTTTTTTACTAGTTTTAGCTTGCTATTAAATATTTGACCCTGAGGTAAAACTTAAACAAAAAAGTTTTTTTTGTTTTCGTAAAATATAGAAAAAAAACAATTGCTTATGATTCTTCTTTCAAGTAAATTACATATTTTCATTCATATTTTTTTTTACTTAAAAATTACATAATTCATAGACGATCGGAATCCATCTCGACATTTTATAACCTGACATATATGTTATTTGTGATCATAAATGGTTTATAAAAATCTATGGTGTCTATTATTAACTATCACCTCATGATATTTCCAATTGTTTTTTTTTAATTTATTACGTTAGACTAAGAAATAAAACTATACAGGGTCGCCAACTTACCTAGAAACCTGGAAAAACCTGGAATTTGACAATTTAGGCAAAAAAAACCTGGAAAAATCTGGAACGTTTAACAATTTTGAATTATTAAAAAGTAAGATTTCGATTTGTCACAATAAAGCTATCATATAGATAAAAATATGAATCCCTTTGAGGCAGATCTGTTTGAAGTAAACGACTTACAGAAAACCTTCTCAGACTTACAAACTGACCTTGAACTAAAAGTAAATTTTTCCAAAGAACGATCTGAAAGCTTTTAGACTCAACAAAAACTAAGACAAAAGCTTCCAATCATTAAAGAGAAATTTAGATTGTTCTTTATAGCTTTCCTTCTAGCTATGGTATTAAAAAAACTTTCAGTTCAGTTATTAACATTTTGAGCAAAAGATCTAATCTAGATATTTGTAAAGGAGGTGACTTAAAGCTTTATTTTACTGATTTAGAATCAGATTAGAAAAACTTGCAAGAATTCATGAACCTCATCCTTCGCATTATATTTGAATTCAGTAGCAGACATTATTTTATGAAAGTTTTTTTATTTATTTGATCTTTTTAAATACTTCTTGTTTAACCTGGTTTGTATTGTATTTAAGTAGTCTTTTTATATTAAAAATTCTTTTAAGTTATTTATTCTATAACAGGTTTGCATAATGCCTAATAAATATTAATTACGGTAGACTTTCTCTTGAGGTAGACATTTTTACCTAAAAAAAGTGCGAATTTATATTTTCTTAAATTTAAGATAAAAAAAAGTCTATTACTAACTAAGTATCAATAAAACAAAAAAAAAAATTTTATAGCTTATATAGATCTATTTTTTAAATGAATGTTTGTTTTATGTTTTAGTGGATTTCATGTTTATTCATAACATTATTGCATATAAATATTAAATTTGTCATTTTGTAAAAATAAATGATAATGCATTTTTGAGTTAGCCTTTTTCCGATTTTGTTCAAAGTGCGAACTTAAGCGGAAGTCTACTGAAACTATTAGATGGTTTATGTTTTAAAAATGTTAATAGTTTTTTCTTGACCTGGTTAATTTTGTAGTTTATATTTTTCGTTTTACATTACACTAAAAGTTTTTAAAGCATAGTGATTAAAATAATTGTTTGAAAAATATTTATTTAATCTTGTTTGATCTGTTTATTAAATAAATAAATAAATCTTGATAACCATTAAAGTTTTTATGTCAAAAAAGATTTTTTTGGTTTTAAAAGAGTATAGATTTAAGGTCTTTATTTGAGATGACTTAAAATTTTTCATCAAAAAGATTCTTAAACTCATTTCTTTTTTCTAACTTGATTTATTATTGTTAAGAAATTCACATATTGAGGATTTTCAAACTATTAATACAACTGTTTTTTGTTTTATCTTAATTCAAGTATCTTAGCAATTAGAATGTGTTGTTTATTTTAATATTTTAACACTAGCTTTTAGTTTTTAACTATTTTTCTCTGATAAATTATTATAGGCTAATAGCTAGAAAAAAAAGTAAACAGAATTAATCAAGCCATCAAAAAGACTGCTACAGTTACAAAACAAAATTTTAATCTAATTAACAGTTTTTTTAATTGATTACTACCTGTTCACAGAATTAACTGTAAAACATTAGATTTTTTTTTTAATTTAATTTAAGATAAAAAAATTTGTTACAATTAAGGTTTAGTTTCCTTAAGGTTATTCCAAGTCAAATACTATTTCATGGTATTCTACTACGCAACATATATTTTAAAATGTTTAAAATTAAAATTTTAACTTTATAACTAACTTGCTTATAATATATTTTAGCATTGAAATTTATAATTTTACTGCATTAACTGAAGCTGTTGATGAAACTACTTTTCATGTGAGATAATCAATCAGTCGGTCAAACTTCCTCAAACTAGATCAGAAATTATGTTTTAATATTTATTTCATTATGTGTAGAATAAACTGTTCATTCTTTTATAGTTTTTTAATCTCTGGTATAGTAATTTTAGAATATGCCTATTAATAAATTCAATTTTTTACTTTAAAATGACTACAATTTTATTAAAAAAAACACTTTAAAATGTTCTTAATAATAACATTTAATATAGAACTGAAAGTTAGTTTAAATAGAGAAAAAGTAAATAACAAAAGTATGAAAAAAAAAGAAGATAAAAACGATTGAAAAATAGTTAATCAAAGTTTAAAGACAAAAAAAACCAAACACAAGGTACTATGTACTTAAAATACAATGCATTACAATAAACTCTACAAAGTTGTTTCCCTAAAACTTTAATACAGATTCTACTGTCATAATACTAGAACCACAAAGAACAAGCAGTTGACCCATAATTTGGAACTAATGACTCAGGAAGTTCCGCACTTTCTTTGATTTCTAATGTTTCCAGGTTAAGAACCTCTGTAGAGCTACAATCCACACCTCCGAAGATGTAAAGGTCTGATTTCACTATGGCAACGGCAAACTCATCCCGCGCATGTTTGAGTTTGACGCATAATAATTCCACCTTCCCGGCTGACACGTTGATTCTTTCAATAGTGTCTGTCCTACCTTCTTTAGTTTTACCACCAAGCACGTAGATAAACTGTTTGTGGGCAACCGCTTGGTGGTCACTTCTTCCAATATTCAAATTGAATTTTGTATTTTTCCATTTCTCGGTGGTTGCATCGTACACTTCAATTGAATTCAATTTTCCATAAGCTCGGTTCCACCCGCCAATGCAGAAAATTTCACCTTTGAAGTTCACTAGAACGTTTCCATATCTTTTGGTATTCAAACTTCCAACATCTCTTATTGCTTTAGTTTTTGTGTTGAACATAAAACAGTTGTTGGTTATTTCATCTTTGTCATCCGCGCCTCCAGCTATTAGAAGTGAAACTCCTTGGTAGACGCTTATTCCAAATGAGTAGCGAGATATTGCAGATGAAAGAAACGACTTTTTCATAGAATTTCGATTGAATATTTTTGTGACGTTGTTATAAACTTCAATGGTGGTGTTATTAATGCCTCCCACCAAGAAGACGGAATTGCCAATCACTGCACTGCCATGATACGATCTTTCACTCGGAAGATCTTGTAATTTTGTCCACTTCTTCGTTGAAATGGAGAATGAGTAACATGATGTTCGGTTTCTCCAACCTCCAAACAACATTACAGTATCTGTTTGTAAATATTATAAATTTAATTCGGTTTCATACGTTATCTGATGTTGTTTGGAAAATAGATAAAAGTATTAAAAAAATAAAGCTTTTGTGTATTGCTTCTGTACTAAAGTAATATAAGTAAGAATAATAATGTATCACAATATGCTTTTATAAGCTTTTAAACTTTCGATAACTCAAATTAAAAGTATTAAGCATATTTTGTTTTATTGCGTAGAATATCTTTAAACTTATTATATAGTTAGTTTCAAAACTGTTTAATGTAGTTTTATTGATAAATTTTAATTAAATTAACACTTTAATGAACATAATAGAAAAACAAAACTTTAAAAAATCCCTGTTTTATTCTACATTTTTCTATAAAATAAAACGTTTAACTTAAATTTGTAGCTAACTAATTTAGTTTTAAGTTTTCACTTAAACTTATCTTTAAACATAGGTTTAGGAATTAAGAATACACTTTTTATTATTATTAATTAATATGTTACCTTATTTACAAGTAATAGACAGAATAGATTATTTTCAACTTAATTAATCATGTAAACTTAAAATTGATTTGAATAAATATACGTTTCTTATTAATGTTAAGTATACTTAACTGCAACTACAAACAAAACTAATACAAAATCTTCTTAAAACTTTATTTAAAATATATTTCAAACAAACTTGTAAAGACGTTAACTTTAATATGCAAAAAACTCATTTAATGTTTTATTATTTTTAATTACTATTTCAACAATTGGTAGAAGAGCAATTGATAAATAAAACTAAAACAATTAACGTCGAACGGACTTTAATGCCATAACAAACTATTAAAGGTAGAAAATCTTTAATTACAAATTATAAATAACCTATTAAACCTTGAAATATTAAACAAAAATACGTCTTTTTAGTTGATATACTGAATATACTTTGTGCGCATGAAAACTGTTTATATGAAATAAAGTGTAGTTTAGAAATGTTTTAATAGAATTAAAACGGTCAATAAAACGGTAACAAAGATAATTAAACTAGTGAAACTAGTAAATTAGACTTAATAACTTATTTAAATATTATCTAAACTATTTAATGATATCATCAAAACTGGGTTTGGTTTTAAAGCCGTTGTAAATAAGAATGTTTTAAATTTGCAGTTCTTTTTTTTGCGTTCAGTTTGTTACAAACAAATACTTGACAATGTAGCTGCAAAAAAAAACTAAGAAAACACACAGTTTGGTTTACAAAAACTTTAATCCTTTACATGTTGCAAGTGTTTTTTATAAAAAATAAAGATAATTTTTTTAATACTGTACGTACCTGGACCAGAAATTTTTAGACTTTGAAATACTTGTAAATAAAATAACTCATTATTTATCTAAATTTATTAAGGAAGACTACGCAAACTAGGTTCAAGTTCAACTTTAATCTAAAACGGATTTTTTATTTGTAAATTATTTTATACTTTAAATGCCTCACCTAATTTTTTTGTAGTTTTAAATTAGCTACTAGTAATTACGCATCATATTAAACTATCTAAAATAACAAAACTAAGTTATAATAATAAGATTATACAAAAATTTACAGAATCATAAATATTATGCGTTTTTAAATTTGAAACTTCAACTTAGTTTAACTATTTTCTACTACTTTGAAATAATTATGATTTAAAGTAACCTTTTTTTTCATCTTCCTCAAAACATTGCAGTTCATTTCTTAACTGTTTGATTTCCGCTGCAAACTGTTCATTATCTGTAAGGTTTACACATAAATTTTACTACTTTAATCTAATATTTTTATAACCGTAATAAAAGAAGTTAGTTTCTAAACTTTTGTTATTCAACTGAACAATTTACTAAAGTATATTTAATACTAAAATAAATAGACTTTCACAAAAACGGTCAAAGGGGTTGTGTGACAATTAAAATTGCGACAATTCAAACTGTGACAATTCAAATTGCTTTAAAAAAGGTAAAAGCGCTTATCTAAAAAAGATTGTAAAAAAATACTATAGGTCAAATTGCTAAGATAACAAAACGTAAATAAGTTGTCTATTTGTTAAAAGAGATTTTTCACAGTAGTTCAGAATAATACGAGTCAGAATTCCAATTGTTGAAATTTAAGTTGTCGTGTACCTGGACAAAGGACTTAGTGTAATAAATACCTCTCAGTTATCGAGCTACACACTAGTATACTTATTAAAAGGGCGACCTTTGAGTCTTTAGTTAAAATAAGGTTTCAGATTTGGCAAATATCACAAAAAAAATTTCAAAATTTTATCCGATTTGGATTGATTTTTATTGAGGTAAAATTGACTAACTAAAAACATCTAAAAATTATCTTTAGTTACTGTAACTTTTATTACAAGAAGTCACTAAAACTCAATAAATGTTAAATTTTATTAGGCAGATCTACGTTAAAGAACTTTTTTAAAAGCTTATATTTCAATAAATTTTCATACATACCCTACTGTTTTTTGTACAATTATGATGTCATTAGAGAGGAAATATCAGAATCAAGTTAAGCCTTTAAGGTTGTACCTTAAAACCTTTTATATAAATAAGCTAACCATATTAACAGACTTAATTAAACAAAAAAACTTAAATATATATTAGGATGCTTATAAATACTGCGACATTGGAGTTATCACCAAGAAGTTTTTTACTCGACAAATACCACAAAAAAAATCTTATGAAAAATTTAAGATAATTTAAAAGTTTTTCTCCTTGGCGGAATTTGATTTCCTGAAAACCAGCCCAATGCAAACTCTATGAGATACGAAAAATTCGACCTCGAACATTTTAGCTAAAATTAATTTTTTATTTCTTTCATGTGGCCTATTATAACAAAAACACATCGTCCACGTTTTAAGACGAATTAAAAATAAATTATGGAGGTAATTATTGAGTTTATTTAATTTTTATCACTTTTTGTAGATTTTCTTAAATTTACTACATTTTTTTACTAGCAAATGCTACAATAAAACTTTCTTTGAATCGTCTTAAATTGTGCACAATGTGTTTTTGTAACAATTGTACAGATTAAAAAAAGATTCGGCGAAAAGTTCTGAGGTCGAATATCTCGGGTCTCGTACAGTTTGCATTGGGGTGGTTTTCATAATTTTTTGTTTATTAAACAATTTTTTTCTTTTTATTTTTTATTTCTATTAATTTTACAAATTTTTTTGGCCAGTTTAAACTTGCGCTGTCGGATTTTGTCCAGTTTAAAATCGTCCAGTTTAAAATCGTCCAGTTTAGTTAGTTTTTACTTCTTTGGTATTTTGCCGAATATCGAGCTGAAAATTTTGTCCAGTCGGATTTTTTCCGGTCAAAAAACAACCATAAACAGTATTTAGGTTTTCAGTTCTTTTCTGATTAAAAAAAAATACTATTTTCACTTTTTTTCAACCCAAGTTTTAGTACTTCGCTTATTTTTGAAGCTTTTTTTTTTTTGATTTAATGTCAACTACAGTATTTTAATTAAAAAAATTTCACTTTTGAAGTAACTAAGTATCTTAAAACCCCCAAAATATTCTATAGAAAAAATTGATTTTTTTTCTTTTATGTTTTTGAACTTTTTGCCATTGCTGTAGGAACAATTAGTAACTTACTTCTTTTAATAGTAATTAATACTAATAACAAAATAATGCTTAAAGATTGTATCTTTACTTAGATTGTAAACTTGATGATTTTTGTAACTAGATACACAAAATATTTCATTGCTTATAATTTATTTATAAAACTTATGATGCATTTGGAGTAATTTCCCTAAAATGTAAATAAAACATAAGTATGTACACAATGGACTATTTAGTAAAAGTTTTTTGCAAATTAAATAATTTTAAGTCAGAGTTTAAAAATAAATTTCCATGCATATTTAAAAATTAATCAAAAGTGTTGTTTTAGAATACAAAAAAAAAGCTAACTGTAAATATTAAGTAACAGAGGACATTAAATAAAAGTACATAAAAAATGTTATCAAACAGTTAAACTCAGTTCAAATGTTCAAATCAGTTTTATAAATAAACAGAATTTAATTGTAGTAAACATTTACAAAATTGTTTAGTTCTATGTAATTTATTAGAAGTAAAGTTTAAACTTGTTTTAATTGTATAGATTTATATGCTTAATACGTTATAAAGAGTTTTATTGTGATTTATCACAGGTATTTACATATATATTTTTTGGTTTATAATAGAATAAGATTAAATTTATAACTGGAGAGCTCGACAGAGCGAAAAATTGATTTATTATTAGAATCTTTCATTAGAAAGTCTCCTCAATAGTGTTTGTTTTTTTTTACATTTTGGTATTTAAATTGAGAATTTATATTGTTTAAATTAAAATTAAAAGTAAAGCATTATAATAAATTCAGAGTACCATAAAATTTTAAACAATTAGCTGCAAGAAAAAAAAATTCAAGGTAGCAAAACTAAATCTTATTACAATTTAAGAATGAAATAGATTAGTAATTTGTAATATTGTTAAAGTTTAGTTTTTTCTTTTAAGTTATATAATCCAACTATAATTTTTTATCAAAGTTTGCTAAGTTTGACTTTCGACTTTATTTTCCAGCTCTAAATTAATTTACTTTTCCTCTATTGCTAAAATACAAAATAAAGCTCAAAATCTTGATTCTAGTATGTTTTATAAAGAGTTTTCTCTCTGCCTTTGTATTTTATTTTATTTTTTAATCTTTTTATGGATAAAAAACTGTTTAGTAACCAACAGTCAAGTTTCGCGAATCTACGCACAGCAAAAGTGTGTGGCTAAATGAAAGAACGTAATTAAACGAGAGATAGCAAGTATACCTACAATATTGGCTATTTTCTTAAGGTGCAATTGCTTAAATACAGCTCAGGGACTTTCTACTTTTTTTGGTTTACAAATAAGTTTTGACTCAAGTTGTACCACGTACATTCTGTGAAAAGTTTTTTAAGAGAAATTATTTATGTATACTAAGTTTTTTTTCTAAATAGCTTCTTTCCCACCAAAGATTAAAAGATCATGTTTTGCAATGTCATGCAGTTAGTTGACAAACAAAGATTAGTTCATAATAATATTAAAATAAACTTGCATTTTTATTATAACTTTACATGCTACTAGAAACTGCCCATGTCAGATGGTAGTATTTAAAACTTAAATAGGAATTTTATAGTTTCATTTAACTGAATTAGAACTTTTTTCTACTTAAAAAGAAAAAAAAAACTATTATGAGTTATTTAGTTACGATGAAAAAATATAAATAGTTAAAGTTTATGAAGACAAGTTTATATTAATTTACTAACAATTCACTAAACATTTTTATTATTTAACTACAAATTATTTGACATTTGCAAGTAAATTTATCAAGTTTCGTTTAAAGACAGTGTTTGGATAATGTTTGGTAAAAAATCCGTTTTGTATGAGTTTATTCAAAAAGTATGCCAATAAAGTTGGCAAATAACTTCAAAGTTATAAAAACCTTGCCAGAACACAACAGCGTCGTTTAACATAAACAATAACAAAATAAGTTTTATAATTTATATGGATTACTGTAAATTACTTTCTTAGAGTGGTTTTCAGGTTAAATATATCTATGAAGTAAACAATAAAACAATTAAGAGGTACTTTAAATTGAAAAAAAGATTTTAATAAATGGCCAAGAGCATCGCACACCGCGCGCAAAGCGCGCTTTTGTGCTAGCCGAATAAGACAGATAAATAATAAAATAAGTAAATTAAAATTATTAGTTAGAAATTTTTCAAATTTTTGATAATTTTGAAATACTTTCAAAAACTCTTAAGATTTTAGAAAACTTATGTTTAAACTATGGATTAGAACAAGTTAGTCTGAAACAGATAATGTAAAAAGAAAAAATATATATATCTATTCACTTAACTATAAAACAAAAAGAAAAATAGTTTGTAATAAGTAGCTAAAAGTATCGCACACCGCGCGCAGAGCGCGCTTTTTACGTTTAAACGAAAACTTATGTTTAAACTATGGATTAGAACAAGTTAGTCTGAAACAGATAATGTAAAAAGAAAAAATATATATATCTATTCACTTAACTATAAAACAAAAAGAACTACATAAGTAAGAAAATAGTTTGTAATTCGCTATAAATAGTTCGCTAAAAACATTAAAATAACTATCAGGTTAACTAGTTCAATTAGTTCACTTGTTCAAAGAAGGTTAAATAAAATTTCTAGCACATTATTTTTCAACTTAAAGCTTTAAGTTTTAAATAATAT
Organism: Thalia democratica; assembly: GCF_965202585.1. Lineage (NCBI taxonomy): Eukaryota > Metazoa > Chordata > Thaliacea > Salpida > Salpidae > Thalia > Thalia democratica. Next base: position 43,755 of record NW_028139668.1, read on the forward strand.
TTTAACTTTAAACAAATCTGAATTCGTTAAGCTAAATTCCTGGCTCAGAAAGCTCGCTTTCTTTGGTTTTGCTTCGCAAAAAAGGCCCGCTTCGCGCTCGATCTTGCTTTAACTTCCAGACCTTGAAAGCTTCGCTTTCTTTTTACGTCCCAACCTCAGAAAGCTCCGCTTTCTTTCGGTTTTGCTTTGCAAAAATAAGCACAACAGCGCGCTTTGCGCGCGATTGTGCGATCTTGCTTTCAGCCTCTCTTCGAACTGCAGTTTTCGATTTAGTTATCCATCCCACCTACCCCAAAAATTTTATCCAATATATATTCTACTTGTATTTTAGAATACAAAAAAAAAAGCAAACTGTAAATATTAAGTAACAGAGGACATATAAAAAATCAAAACAAAAATAAACTAATATTTAATAAAAGTACATAAAGAATGTTTTAAAACAGTTAAACTCAGTTCAAATGTTCAAATCAGTTTTATAAATAAACAGAATGTAATAGTAGTAAACATTTACAAAATTGTTTAGTTCTATGTAGTTTATTAGAAGTAAAGTTTAAACTTGTTTTAATTGTATAGATTTATATGCTTAATACGTTATAAAGAGTTTTATTGTGATTTAGCACAGGTATTTACATATATATTTTTTGGTTTTTTATAAAATTAGATTAAATTTATAACTGAAGTGTTCTACAGAGCGTAAAATTGATTTATTATTAGAATCTGTCATTAGAAAGTCTCCTCAATAGTGTTTGTTTTTTTTACATTTTGGTATTTAGTTAAGAACTTATAATGTTTAATTTAAAATTAAAGGTTAAGCATTATAATAAATTCATAGTACCAAAGATTTAAAATGCTTAGCTGCAAGAAAAAAAAAGGTAGCAAAACTAAATCTTATTACAATTTAAGAATGAAATAGATTAGTAATTTGTAATATTGTTAAAGTTTAGTTTTTTCTTTTAAGTTATATAATCCAACTATAATTTTTTATCAAAGTTTGCTAAGTTTGACTTTCGACTTTATTTTCCAGCTCTAAATTAATTTACTTTTCCTCTATTGCTAAAATACAAAATAAAGCTCAAAATCTTGATTCTAGTATGTTTTATAAAGAGTTTTCTCTCTGCCTTTGTATTTTATTTTATTTTTTAATCTTTTTATGGATAAAAAACTGTTTAGTAACCAACAGTCAAGTTTCGCGAATCTACGCACAGCAAAAGTGTGTGGCTAAATGAAAGAACGTAATTAAACGAGAGATAGCAAGTATACCTACAATATTGGCTATTTTCTTAAGGTGCAATTGCTTAAATACAGCTCAGGGACTTTCTACTTTTTTTGGTTTACAAATAAGTTTTGACTCAAGTTGTACCACGTACATTCTGTGAAAAGTTTTTTAAGAGAAATTATTTATGTATACTAAGTTTTTTTTCTAAATAGCTTCTTTCCCACCAAAGATTAAAAGATCATGTTTTGCAATGTCATGCAGTTAGTTGACAAACAAAGATTAGTTCATAATAATATTAAAATAAACTTGCATTTTTATTATAACTTTACATGCTACTAGAAACTGCCCATGTCAGATGGTAGTATTTAAAACTTAAATAGGAATTTTAAAGTTTCATTTAACTGAATTAGAACTTTTTTCTACTTAAAAAGAAAAAAAAAACTATTATGAGTTATTTAGTTACGATGAAAAAATATAAATAGTTAAAGTTTATGAAGACAAGTTTATATTAATTTACTAACAATTCACTAAACATTTTTATTATTTAACTACAAATTATTTGACATTTGCAAGTAAATTTATCAAGTTTCGTTTAAAGACAGTGTTTGGATAATGTTTGGTGAAAAATCCGTTTTGTATGAGTTTATTCAAAAAGTATGCCAATAAAGTTGGCAAATAACTTCAAAGTTATAAAAACCTTGCCAGAACACAACAGCGTCGTTTAACATAAACAATAACAAAATAAGTTTTATAATTTATATGGATTACTGTAAATTACTTTCTTAGAGTGGTTTTCAGGTTAAATATATCTATGAAGTAAACAATAAAACAATTAAGAGGTACTTTAAATTGAAAAAAAGATTTTAATAAATGGCCAAGAGCATCGCACACCGCGCGCAAAGCGCGCTTTTGTGCTAGCCGAATAAGACAGATAAATAATAAAATAAGTAAATTAAAATTATTAGTTAGAAATTTTTCAAATTTTTGATAATTTTGAAATACTTTCAAAAACTCTTAAGATTTTAGAAAACTTATGTTTAAACTATGGATTAGAACAAGTTAGTCTGAAACAGATAATGTAAAAAGAAAAAATATATATATCTATTCACTTAACTATAAAACAAAAAGAAAAATAGTTTGTAATAAGTAGCTAAAAGTATCGCACACCGCGCGCAGAGCGCGCTTTTGTGCTAGCCAAATAAAGCAAATACTAATAAATAATAATTAATAATAAAGTAAATAAAATTATAACTAAAATATTACAAATATAAAAAAAATTTAATATTTTCTACTATTTTTCAAATACTCTTAAAAATACTGCAAGTTTTTAATAACTGCCGTTTAAACTAAGTATTAAAACAAAATTACTCCACTAATTTTAACTTTAAACAAATCTAAATTTGCTAACCTAAATTCTGCTTAAAAACTAAAATAAAACTACCGTTTTAACTAAGCATTAAGGATAATTGCTCTACTTGAAAGAAAAAATAATATTTTAACTTTAAACAAATCTGAATTCGTTAAGCTAAATTCCTGGCTCAGAAAGCTCGCTTTCTTTTGGTTTTGCTTCGCAAAAAAGGCCCGCTTCGCGCTCGATCTTGCTTTAACTTCCAGACCTTGAAAGCTTCGCTTTCTTTTTACGTCCCAACCTCAGAAAGCTCCGCTTTCTTTCGGTTTTGCTTTGCAAAAATAAGCACAACAGCGCGCTTCGCGCGCGATTGTGCGATCTTGCTTTAACTTCCATGCCTCCAAAGCTTCGCTTTTATTGTACGTCCCAACCTCAGAAAGCTTCGCTTTCTTTCGGTTTTGCTTCGCAAAATAAGCACAACAGCGCGCTTTGCGCGCGATTGTGCGATCTTGCTTTCAGCCTCTCTTCGAACTGCAGTTTTCGATTTAGTTATCCATCCCACGATCAAGTTATATAATCCAACTATAATTTTTTATCAAAGTTTGCTAAGTTTGACTTTCGACTTTATTTTCCAGCTCTAAATTAATTTACTTTTCCTCTATTGCTAAAATACAAAATAAAGCTCAAAATCTTGATTCTAGTATGTTTTATAAAGAGTTTTCTCTCTGCCTTTGTATTTTATTTTATTTTTTAATCTTTTTATGGATAAAAAACTGTTTAGTAACCAACAGTCAAGTTTCGCGAATCTACGCACAGCAAAAGTGTGTGGCTAAATGAAAGAACGTAATTAAACGAGAGATAGCAAGTATACCTACAATATTGGCTATTTTCTTAAGGTGCAATTGCTTAAATACAGCTCAGGGACTTTCTACTTTTTTTGGTTTACAAATAAGTTTTGACTCAAGTTGTACCACGTACATTCTGTGAAAAGTTTTTTAAGAGAAATTATTTATGTATACTAAGTTTTTTTTCTAAATAGCTTCTTTCCCACCAAAGATTAAAAGATCATGTTTTGCAATGTCATGCAGTTAGTTGACAAACAAAGATTAGTTCATAATAATATTAAAATAAACTTGCATTTTTATTATAACTTTACATGCTACTAGAAACTGCCCATGTCAGATGGTAGTATTTAAAACTTAAATAGGAATTTTATAGTTTCATTTAACTGAATTAGAACTTTTTTCTACTTAAAAAGAAAAAAAAAACTATTATGAGTTATTTAGTTACGATGAAAAAATATAAATAGTTAAAGTTTATGAAGACAAGTTTATATTAATTTACTAACAATTCACTAAACATTTTTATTATTTAACTACAAATTATTTGACATTTGCAAGTAAATTTATCAAGTTTCGTTTAAAGACAGTGTTTGGATAATGTTTGGTAAAAAATCCGTTTTGTATGAGTTTATTCAAAAAGTATGCCAATAAAGTTGGCAAATAACTTCAAAGTTATAAAAACCTTGCCAGAACACAACAGCGTCGTTTAACATAAACAATAACAAAATAAGTTTTATAATTTATATGGATTACTGTAAATTACTTTCTTAGAGTGGTTTTCAGGTTAAATATATCTATGAAGTAAACAATAAAACAATTAAGAGGTACTTTAAATTGAAAAAAAGATTTTAATAAATGGCCAAGAGCATCGCACACCGCGCGCAAAGCGCGCTTTTGTGCTAGCCGAATAAGACAGATAAATAATAAAATAAGTAAATTAAAATTATTAGTTAGAAATTTTTCAAATTTTTGATAATTTTGAAATACTTTCAAAAACTCTTAAGATTTTAGAAAACTTATGTTTAAACTATGGATTAGAACAAGATAGTCTGAAACAGATAATGTAAAAAGAAAAAATATATATATCTATTCACTTAACTATAAAACAAAAAGAAAAATAGTTTGTAATAAGTAGCTAAAAGTATCGCACACCGCGCGCAGAGCGCGCTTTTGTGCTAGCCAAATAAAGCAAATACTAATAAATAATAATTAATAATAAAGTAAATAAAATTATAACTAAAATATTACAAATATAAAAAAAATTTAATATTTTCTACTATTTTTCAAATTCTCTTAAAAATACTTCAAGTTTTTAATAACTGCCGTTTAAACTAAGTATTAAAACAAAATTACTCCACTAATTTTAACTTTAAACAAATCTAAATTTGTTAACCTAAATTCTGCTTAAAAACTAAAATAAAACTACCGTTTTAACTAAGCATTAAGGATTATTGCTCTACTTGAAAGAAAAAATAATATTTTAACTTTAAACAAATCTGAATTCGTTAAGCTAAATTCCTGGCTCAGAAAGCTCGCTTTCTTTTGGTTTTGCTTCGCAAAAAAGGCCCGCTTCGCGCTCGATCTTGCTTTAACTTCCAGACCTTGAAAGCTTCGCTTTCTTTTTACGTCCCAACCTCAGAAAGCTCCGCTTTCTTTCGGTTTTGCTTTGCAAAGATAGGCACTACAGCGCGCTTTGCGCGCGATTGTGCGATCTTGCTTTCAGCCTCTCTTCGAACTGCAGTTTTCGATTTAGTTACCCATCCAACCCACCTCAAAAATTATATCCAATATATATTCTAAACTATTTTTTAAATTTCAGAAATTTCATGTTACGTCACTAACTCTTCCAGATGTTTATTTTAGTCGACATAAAATCGTTTAAAAATATGTATGAAAAATTTGCATAAAATTAGCATAACTTTTTTTTTTTATTTCATGTTACGTCACTAACTCTTCCATATGTTCGTTTTAGTCGACATAAAATCTTTTGTTAACCTAAATTCCTGCTCTAAAAACTACCGTTTTAACTATGCATTAAGGATAATTGCTTTATTTGAAAGAAAAAATAATATTTTAACTTTAAAAATATGTATAAAAAATTTTCATAAAATGAGCATAATTTTTTTTTTGATTTGATTATCAAATTTAATATCTTTGGAACGTTACTTTAAAATTACTGTAATGATGTTAATTCTTGATAAATAAAAGTGTTATACGTTTATGAAATAAATAAAATATTACACAACTGTAATAACTAATAAATAAAACAAAGAAAGTCAATGTGCTATAATAAAACATCACTTTTGTTTTTTTGAAGTTTGATAAATCATTGCAATCTAGTATTGGTTTGAAAAGAATAAATTTTACTTTTAGCTTAAGTTAGCAGCTTACTTAAAAGTCTTAAAGTAAACATTAATGATTTTTTACAATAAACTAAAAAACGATAACGCTTTTAAATCAACTTTGGTTGAATTAAATTTCAAGTTATACTTTAAAAGCACTAATTGCTTTAAGTTAGTTCAGAAGCTGGAACAATAATATTTTACTATAGGTTTTACAATAGGAAATTAGATAAAAATACATGAAAAAAAAATTATTTATTTTATAGTAAGAGTAGCACTAAAAATGTCTACAATTTTTCTCTTTGAATAAGGTTTTATTTATGACAGAAGAGCCCAACAAGGTGAACATTTGTTTTGTTATTAGCTTATGTCACTAGAAAGTCTCAACATTGGTTTTCCTCGTTAGTATTTAAGTTAGAAACTTTTATTGTCTAAATTAGACCTAAAACTAAATATAATAATGTTTTAAGAGATCATACGACAAAGATTTCAAATCTTTAGTTACAAATTAAAAAAAAAAAAGCTAAACCAAGTCTTACTATAATGTAAGAACGATAAAGAATATTAATTTACAACAATACTAGTACTGTAGTTTAATCTTTAAGTTATTCAACACAACTTTAATTCATAATTAAGTTGGCTAAGTTTGACTTCAGACTTTATTTTCAAGCTATAAATTTATGTACATAACCTTTACTACTAGGAAATATTAAATAAAGAAGACATTATTTATTCTAGTAAGTTTTAAAAAAGAAAGTTTTGTCAGCCATATATTTATTTCTACTGTTGTAGATTTAATTTTTTTATTGACAAAAAACTGTTTTATTACGTACTTCGTTAATAACAAACTTACTGATTTACTTAAAATTCGATAAAGAATTTTTTAATTGCATCCAGTTTTTATAAAGTATGCTTAATGTAATTTTTATTATTCGATAAACTTTTTAAATTTACTTTTACCACACAAAAATCAATAATTTTTTCTTCGATTAACTCAAATTTGTTTATTTTGAATTTTAGGTTTATTTAACTTTAATTTTAGTCAATTTTATATTTAAAACACTCAACTAAAGTTTACTTGATATTATAATTAAGGTTTAAATCTATGAAAATTTAAGCCAAATTAACTGTTAGCCTAGAAACAAACGTGATTATAAAATGTTTCATTCAATATACAAAAACAATATATTGTAATGAACGAGTGAATTTCGTGTAAAAAGTCCGTTTGTTACACGAAAACATTACTGTCAAAAAATAAATTATAAATCCTATTTTTTCAATACAAAATATCATCATCAGTATTGCTACAGATCAGAGTTGTCAAAGCGCTCATAGCTGTTATACCATTTTAGCATTGAAGCGTATAATTTTTTGTTAGTTTTAAGTTAACAAGTTCAGCATTGCCTTTCCACAAATTTGTTGCAGACGTGTTAGCATCAGTTGGTTTGTTTTAAACGGAGCAGAAACAGAGCAATGTGAGGCTATTTTCAGTTAGAAGGCACAAATTTTGCCACAGTGAGGTGTTATACACAAAGCAGCCAGTAGTGTTAGTCTGTTACCGAACTCTGAGCTGCTCCGTTTGTAGTTCCTGTTTCACAGTGTGGGTATTAACCAGGGGCATGTTTCAATTGGTTTTATGTTTCCTGTGCGACTCCTGGAAAAAACTGGAATAGACATATTATAAAAGCAGCTGAATATTGTTTTCTTTTAACACAGTTTACTAAAGTTATATATTTAACAGTTTACTTTTTAATGAGTAAATCTATCATACATTTTTGCAAAAATGACGTATTTTTATAATATTTTATTATAAAAAAAATATAAGATATATAAAATTTTATTTCGTTGAAAAAAAAGCGTAGTTTAAAAAGTTTTTTTTTGTAGAAAAAAGTACATTCGAGCACATTTAAAAACAAAATATATAAAACTAGCCAATCAAAAGTATTTTATAAACAGTTTTTGATTGATTTTATAACTCCAATGGTTTCCTTTTTAGTGAGGAAACCATTGACAAGTTATCGGGTTGTTTTTTTTTACAACATAAGAAGAACCGTAGTTTTATAACTTATTTATATTTCCTTAAATGGTAAAATAATTCTGCACGTCTGCTACTAGTTTTTCTTTAATAAATATAATTTGTTTTATGAACTAAACTTGGTTTTTATTTAAATTTTTTCAACTGGAAAAGTTTGACTAACTAATTTACTTACTTATCGTTAAGTGTTTTTTCGTTACTATAAAGAAGGATTAAACAATAGTTTGATTAGTGCTTTGTTCTTAGTTACTTATGTACAAAAAGTTTTCGTTGTACATACTATATTCACAACTTATTATTTTACATTGTCAATTACAACACTTTGCTATTACTAAAGTTTATATTTCATGTATTTTACTAAAAGTTAAGGAACTGAAATACTTATTAAAACTTTGCACTCTATTTTACTAATTCTTCAAATTCAAACAATTAGATATGCCTGAGAAAATGTTAGATAGTTATGTAGAAAAAGTTATGAAGTCAGTTAAAAACCATTTTTAAAAGCTATCATATAAAATACTTAACTATTTAACAAAATAATTGTGATACACTACTAAAATAGTTCTACACACGGACACTGGTATACACCAAGAAGCTAGTAGTGTGAGTCTATTATTTGAATCAGAAAGTTCACTTAAAGATTACTGAAAAAATCAGAAAAAAAAAGTTGAATTATCAAAACTTTTATAGTTTTTTATTTTATTTGTACCCTTATCCCTGACCTACCGTATACAAACATATCAAAAATCAATCAAAAAAATATATAAATAAGTAAAATAACATGAAAAAAAGCTTCTTTTTTTTTGCTCACTCAACTTTTTGTCAGCTCAGACTGACCGTCAAGCATACAAGCCTTTTGAATATATTACTGACTTTTCGTTCGGGCAGAAGTATCAGTGAGTTATATTTCAATGTGATTCGCTTCTAGTTACATTTGTTTGCAACTCACTGTACACTGTTAGTACTAAGCTGCATATCTTAATAATTTTCATTTTTTAACTAACTTGTTCAGTTACACTGTCTAACTTTTACTCGATGTTTTACTTTTCATTGTACCCGTGTCAATTTGTTGCGCTCTGTTTTACTGAGCTTAACAAAATTAGTAGATTAATTTATTCAAAGTGATTTTGTATA
>NW_028139669.1:0-52132 GCF_965202585.1 Thalia democratica
ATTAGCTAAAAAACTAATCATTGAATAACTTACATGTTTTTTTACATTGACTGTACTCATTTCTGAAAAAAAAAACTACGAGCATAAAGTTATTGTTATAGGAAAATTTATTAATTTTTCAAAAAACATAAAACTTTAATGTCAATTATTTTCCTTATCTTAAAAACTATCTAAAAAATTTTTTTTTTTATTATAGAGAACGCACCTTTGCCTTTAATTTAAAAAAAATTATTTAATTTTGGGTTGGAATTATTTCATGGGGTCCCTCCAAAAATAAAGGTTTTTTTTTCGTTTTTTTTCATCAAATGGTATTAGAACCAAAAATAAATATTTTTTTTTAATATTTTTTTTTGATTTCCCTTAGTTTGCATGTTATTATAACTCGTAAATAGTTATTTTATAAATAATGTTAATATCTTTTACGATTTGGCCCAAAATCAAAATGTAGTATATAACACAATCATTTGCCTTGGCCATTTCCTAGATAAAAAATTGATAAAAGGAAAAAAAAAGTTAATAAGAATGTGAATATAGAACAAATTTAATTAAATTATTTTATTTTAATTTAGTTTGATGTAATTCACATTCTTATTAACTTTTTTTTCCTTTTATCAATTTTTTATCTAGGAAATGACCAAGGCAAATGATAGTGTAATATACTACATTTTGATTTTGGGCCAAATCGTAAAAGATATTAACATTATTTATAAAATAACTATTTACGAGTTTTAATAACATGCAAACTAAGGGAAATCAAAAAAAATATTAAAAAAAATATTTATTTTTGGTTCTAATACCATTTGATGAAAAAAAAACGAAAAAAAACCTTTATTTTTGGAGGGACCCCATGAAATAATTCCAACCCCAAATTAAATAATTTTTTTTTTAAATTAAAGGCAAAGGTGCGTTCTCTATAATAAAAAAAAAATCTTTTTAGATAGCTTTTAAGATAAGGAAAATAATTAACATTAAAGTTTTATGTTTTTTGAAAAATTAATAAATTTTCCTATAACAATAACTTTATGCTCGTAAAAAAACTTTATAAAGAAATTTAACAATGTATTTCAATATCTGAAGTCATGTGCATTTTGAAGACAGATTTTAAATTCCTTCGGTAAATCCCCTTTTCATTGATCTTGATTTTGGCCTTGAACTTAAGGTCGGATCCCATCTTACTTAGCAGTATTTATTTTTATTAAATACGATATTATTGATAAAATGTTGTATTACTTTACAGAAAACAATGTATAATTAATATGAAATTAAAAATACTTTTCACACAAACAGTTATTTTTTGAATGAAAAAAAAGTATTTTTCTCTAAATATGGGTAATAATAAACGATAAAATAATTTTTCTAATTAAATTAGCTACTTATAAAGTTACAACTTATTTAGTAAAAACAAAAATACCTGCTATTTTAGACTTCCGTTCATACGATATAATTGCATGATTTAAAATAGCCACCCAACTACTGGAGCATGACGCTTTAAGTTAAAGCAGAAATGCACTTATTCAGTATTCAAAAATCCTAGTTTTGATCACTACTTGATTTTTGTATCTAACAGTTAATCTGAGGCTAGTATGTTTTTTACCTAAAATTGTTTTTGTAGCATAATTGTATTTTGAACCCTGAATTAAAATCTAAAACGTTTTAAAGTAAATTAGCACTAATTTCATAAAAATGTAGAATTAACAAAATTTCCTAGATGTTCTTAAAAATTTTATTTATCTTAGTAACTCTGAACAAAAAATAAGTTTTATAAAATTTAAAAACTTTAAAAACAAGAAAATACAAAATTTAAACATTTATTCGTTACGTGTATTTAAGCAATTAATTTGTTAAATTAATATATAAACGAAAGTTACAACCTATTAAAGCAAAAAGTAAAAACTTATTAAACTTTAAGTTTTTGTATGCTAGTCTAAAATTAAATTTAAACACTTATTATAATCTGTTTTTAATCCCTTAAACTACAAGGTATGTAAATTTACAAACAAACTATCTTTTAACATTTGGAATTATATATGAAATATTAAAAATTAGTTTATCACTACCATTTATAGTTTTCGCTTTAACATTCGCTTATTTCGGATCTATTAACATTCTGGCTTTTTCTCCTATGAAAAATAGTAAAATATATTTTCTTATTTTTAGTTTAGTTTTATTTTAGTTTAGTAAAGCTACTCTCAATATAGCCCTAAATCTTATATTGAAAGCTAAAGCTTAGTTTGTTAGCTTATTTCAAGATAAATTTAATGTAATTTAAAAATTTTTATTTAGTTGTTATTTACATTTTTTTTAATTAAAAACACTAGTTAAAATTATATTCTTTTTTGAAGTTGTTAATTTTTTTTACAGTTTATACCAAAGTTTGTTTATGTCATGTGACTCTTTAAAACTTGTTATATTTTCATATAGACATGATATGGCCTGTTTATGTATTAACAGATTTGTTATAAAACTTGAAATCCTTAAATTATAAAAAAATGGAAAAAATTGAATGAAAAAGTTTTTAAATACTTGGAACTTTATACAAAATCAAAGAAAATCTTGGATCTATATTTTTTCAATTTTATAATACTGTTGTAAATTTTACTCCTAAATATAGACATATTAAGGCAATAAAATTTTATTTTTTTAGTTTATTAAAATTTCATCATTGAAAAAGTAAGGATATTATAGGACAAACTTATCAAAAGAAATGATAATCTCAATATTGTGTTGTAAAGTATTTGTCACAAAAGTTTTATTTTATTCAAATAATTATTAAATAATTCGCTTTTGAATAATCATATAAAAAGAACTTTAAAGAAATTGATACAAAAAGTTGTACCTGTTGCAGTATAACAAAACAAAAGTTTCAACAGCTATATTGTATCTTGTAAGTACTTATATTTGTCTAAAATCAGCAAAAATAATTTAACATCAACTTATTTTGAACTATGGTCAAAAATAGTTATGTTTTAAATCCTGAGAAAATATTGAAAGATGTAGAAGAATTTATAAAAACCTAAAGAAAAAAAGAAAACCAGGAAAATAAACTACTAAGCATTTGACAAAAAGAGCTTTAAACTTAAATTTTTTTTAATAATTTAATATTGTAAACTAGGATTTCTTAACCTTGTTTTTAAAAGTGCATTTAAAGAAATTAAAACATATATGACCTTTTTTTCTACCCATCATTTACTCCAGAATAACTACTGCAAGTTTGCAAGTTTTATTGCCCCATAGTGCTCAAGCCCCCAAATCTGCCTTGGGCCCCTTTTTCTCATAGCCTCCAAGGGTGCCACTTTGCCTACTTTGAGAAACCCTAATGTAAATGAAGGTTGTGGAAATATATTTTTACTAACTTAAAACTTATTACTTCAAGCTCGAAATTATTATTAATATAATAAGAATACACTATTACTATAATGTTAGTTTTTTATATGAAAATAATTCACATTAATAATGGAGTTTTTTTTTTAATAAACACAACTGATTCAGTTCAGTGATCAACTTAACACAAAAACCTGGAAAGGCCTGGAATTTCACAGTATAAAAAAAAACTGGAATCTGAGAAATTTTGAAACAAACCTAGAAAAACCTGAAATGTAAAACATTGTTTTTATGTTAGGTAGAAAAATTTTGGTTTGACAAAACAAACCTACCATATAGAAAAGAGTTTTTTGTAATCATCAAAATTATTTTGATTATAAAAAACATTTAAGGTAGCTTTACAGCATCTTTTTAATGTTTTTATACTATTTACCAGAGGTTTTTTTACCTTTAACATAAGTTTAAACCAGGGGCTTGTTTTGACTGGTTTCCTGTTTCCTAGGAACCCCCTGAAAAAAAAATCTTAGAATATCACTAAAAACGTTGTTTATTGACTTTGATTTGGTTATTAAATAAACTATGAATAATGAATGTTGAATTTATAACACTGAAAGTTGTTAAAGTTTCCTTAACAAAAATGTTTTTTTTTTTGTCCAGCTGAAATAGATTTAAATAAATTTTCAATTGTGATGTCATAATAGTTAAAAGTTTTAAAGTAGCATTTTCTTTCTAGGAAACTTTTAACTAAGGTACTCTTAGTTCCATTTATATATTGTTACTTAGTGTAAATAACTTTTGATAGAATATTTTTTTTGAACTAGTAAGTACGTTTTCAATTAAAAAATTTTCCAATATAATAAATTAAATTTTATTTTACTTATTAGGTTAAAGTTGCCCATCCCTACTTTAAACTAAGTTTATACTTTTCAGAAAACTTAAATTTTATGTATAATTAAACAGTATGTGTTAATCATGTAAAGTGTGATAAAATAATAAGTTTTTACTAAATTAATTTATTTGTGTATGAATGTTCGCTAAGCTTTATTTTTAACTCTTGTAAACAACTAATAGTAGCTTAATTGTTTTAATAGGTTAGTTTTTTAAATTACTAAATTTTAAATTCAAAGTAAAAAGACAAGCTTTTACGATGGACATCATAATAAATATTAGTAACAAAGTTTCAAAGTACAAATGTAGAGAGCTGAGACCTTGTTCATTTCAGTACAAACTTGTTAAAAGTTTTTTTGATACAACAAAATGTGAATCAAAATGTGATTATGCTACTTCAAAAGGAACAACTCAAATTTTCAAAATTTACAAGATTATAGAAAACCAGCCATCGACAATATTAGATGATGAACGCAACAACTTAATGTTGTTTCATGGTACAACTGAACAAGGAGTTAATGAAATATTAAACGAAGGTTTTAAAAACTCTGAAAAGGGATTGTTCGGAAAAGGAGTGTATATGACCGACTGTTCTTATAAGGCTTGCGAATATTCTGATGTTAAAATGCTATACAACGGTGTTCGTTATGTTTTTGTAAACGAAGTTCTTGAGTCAGAAAAGCTACAAACAAACGAACACAAATACTATGATTATCTTATTAACACTTTGAAACCAAAATACCAATTTAAAAAGCATGTACTTAAGGCAAGTATGCAACCATCAGAATCAGATTACGAAGAAGATTCACAAGGAAGAAGATACAGGAAGATTCCTCACGATGAGTTTACTTCACAAGATGAGTATTTAGCAGATGAAAGTATTGTGGTACCAAGGTATCTAATTAAAGTTGAAGACAAAGACTAGTATAAAAAAAACTTTTTTACGGATTTTACTGGCCAAAAGTTTTAAAGCGTTTTAGTATTAATAAATTTTATTTTGCTACTTTATTTTGGGTATTAAAGTAATAGAATTTTTGTAACTTAACTAAAATAAACAGAATTTAGTTACATAAGAATACAAATAAAACAATTTTTTTAACTAACATACTTTGGAATAATATGCTTTTCAAAATAAATTTTATTAAAAATGATTAATTAATTTTATTCTGATTACTTTTTAAACGTTCCGTTGTAACGAAATTAAATTTTTAAATTTAATTATTTAAATTAATAAAAAAAATAACTGAATATGATAGTTTTAATATTTTTTCTTTTATAAGCACGTATGTTGTTTAAATTTATTAGATCACAAAAAAAAAACAAAATTCAGATTCAACGACCCGGTGTAGAGAAAACTTATTAAAACGTAAGATTATGTTTTCTATTTTACAGTAAAATACGGTATTTATTAGAGTTTACATATTAGAAATACTTAGATATTTACAGCTTTTATTTTGAAGTCTTAGTTCTAAACAACTGTTATTTTGTTTACTTTGAAGCAGGGTTTCCCAAAGTGGGCGATATCGCCCCCCTGGGTGCGATTTTATTACTTCGGGGGGCGATAATTAGTAAGGGGGCGAAAGAGTGAGCGATAACTAGTAAGGGGCGATTTTAAAATATTGGGCTGTCATAAGATTTTTAATTTTTTTCTTGCTATTTTACTTATTTTAGCTTGCTATTAATTATTTGACCCTGAGGTAAAACTTAAGCAAAAAAGATAATTTTATTTATGCAAAAAATAGAAAAAAAAATTAAGTGCTTATGACTCCTACTTTCATGTAATTACTATATTTTCATACCTAATTTTTCTTTATTTAAAAACTACGTAGATCAAAAACGATTGAAATCCCTCTCACTATTTTATAACCTGACAGATATGTTATTTGGGATCATAAATGGTAAACATTTATGTTATTTATTTTTAACTATAACCTCATGATATTTCCAGTTGTTTTTTGAATGTCACTAAGTTAGACTAAGAAATAAAACTATAAAGGGTTGCCAATTTACCTATAAACCTGGAAAAACCTGTAGTTGGACAACTTAGCCAAAAACAAACCTGAAAAAAATCTGGAATTTTTATCAATTTTAACATATTAAGTAGTATAATTTAGATTTGACACAAAAAAGCTATCATATAGATAAAAATATGGATCCTTCGAGGCAGATACTTTTGAAGTTAACGACTAACAGGAAACCTTCTCAGACTTACAAACTGACCTTGAACTTAGAATAAATTCTTCCAAAGAACGATATGAAAGCTTTTGGACTCAACAAACATTAAGGCAAAAGTATTCAATCATTTGAGAGGAATTTAGATTGTTGTTTATAGCTTTTCCTTCTAGCTATATTGTTATTGTTGAGAAAGCTTTTAGTTCAGTTATCAACATCTTGAGCAAAAGATCTTATCTAGATATTTATAAAGGAGGTGACTTAAGGCTCTATTTTACTGATTAAGAATTAGATTGAAAAAAACTTGCAAGCAGTCATGAACCTCATCCTTAACATTATATTAGACTTTAGTAGCAGACTTTATTTTATGAAAGTTTTTTAATTTTATTTAATCTTTTAAATATTTCTTATTTAACCTGGTTTGTATTGTATTTAAGTAGTCTTTTTATAATAACAACTGTATTAAGCTATTTATTCTAAAACAGGTTTGCATAATGCCTAACAAATATTAATTACGGTAATCGAACTTTTAACCCAAAAAAAATTGCAAATTTTTATTTTCTTAAATTCAACTAAAGTAAATCCTATTACTAACTAAATATTAATAAAACAAATTATATATAATATTTAATAGCTTATATAGATCTATTTTTTAATTAAAGTTTGTTTTATGTTTTAGTGGATTTCATGTTTTTTCAGAACATTATTGCATATAACACATTGAAATTTGTCATTTTGTAAAAAAAATGTAGTAATAATTTTTTGAGTTTGCACTTTTTGATTTTTTTATAAGTCCGAACTCAAGCGGAAGTCTACTATGTTTATTAAATGGTTTATGTTTTAAAGTTGTTAATAGTTTTATTTTGACCTGGTTAATTTTGTAGTTCATATTCGTCGTTATACATTACACTAAAAGTATTTATAGCATAGTGATTAAAATATTTGTTTGAAAGACCTTTATTTGACAGGTTTTTGTTATTACTTGTTTAATATGTATAAAACTTGTATCACTATATAACTATTATCTATTGTAAAATTTTGATAACCATTAAAGTTTTTATTTCTAAAAATAATTTTTTGGTTTTTAAAGAGTATAAATTTGAGGCCTCTATTTGAAATGACTTCTACGTTTTCATTTAAAAGTTTCTTAAACTCAATTTTATTTTCTAACTTGATTTACTATTGTTAAATTCTTTTTATCATATAAGGAGTTTTAAACTGTTAATACAACTATTTTTTGTTTTATCTTAATTCAATATATATTAGCAATTAGAATATACTTAGTTTATTTAAATATTTCAACACTAGCTTTTATTTTTTCACTATTTTACTCTGTTAAACTATCATAGGCTAATAGCTAGAAAATAAACTTTTTACACAGAATAAAATAAGCCATCAAAAAGACTGCTACAATTACAAAACAAAATTTTAACCTAGTTAAAAGTTTTTTTTAATTGATTACTTTCTGTTCACAGAGTTAACTGTCAAACATTGAATTTTTTTTTAATTTAAATAAAGAAAAAAAAATTGAGAATTAAAGTTTAGTTCCCTAAAGATTATTCCCAGTCAAATACTATTTCATGTTATTCTTCTATGAAATAAATAGTTTAAAAAGTTTAAAATTAAAGTTTTATCTTTACAACTAACTTGCTTACAATATATCTTAACATTGAAATTAATAAATTTACTGCATTAACTTGATGAAATCACTTTTCATGCGAGATAATCAACCAGTCGGTCAAATTTCCTAAAACTAGATCAGAAATTATTTTTCAATTTTTATTTTATTATGTGTAAAATAAACTGTTCATTTTTTTATGGTTTTTCAATCTCTGGTATAGTTATTTTAGAATATGCCTATTTATAAAGTAATTTAAGTATTTTGTGCGGCTTAAATAAGATACTTAGTATTAACTTCTAAATGTCCAAAATTCGTTATATGAGATATTATTATAATGTCAGGTTTCATTTAAGATTTCAGATAGGTAACGTACTGCTCAGATCCAGTCGAATTTCGACCCGCTAAGTAAATTGAAAACTACTTGTGCAAAATAGAAAAAAAATAGTTTTTTGTTACTCACTGTTTTGAAATACTTTTTCATTTTGTTTTCAGTTCACAACTGTATTTCCTAGATCACAATAATTCCAAATCATTTTATTACAATTTTGATCGAGTTGTTTGATTTTCTTATATGTTATTTTATTAAATTATGCAGCCCGCAATTACATTTTTTAACGAGTTGAAACTAGAAAATATTTTTTAGTAAATATTAATTGCTGGTTACAAAAGTTGTCCACCACTACCCTAAAAGTTTCATTAGTTTCAAAATAATTCATATTTAAACGGATTGATTACAGATTACACAAGGTTTTTTAGTAATCAAGTATTTTAATACACTTTACTGGGTGTATAAGAAAACAACTGTAACTTATTTTCTCAAACCCTGTAAACTACTTTGAAGACAGCCAAGAAAATGCGTGCATAAGAAATACCTGACCAAATTACAATTCAAACACAACTATTTTGGCTCAAAAGTTTGTACTCAAGAGAAAAACTAATTTGTAAAATCGTGGGGGGCGATTATTTTTCAATTTTTGAAAAGGCGGCGATTTAGTAAATGAGTTTGGGAAATCCTGATTTAAGTGCTAAATAACTTTTTACAAAACTTGGTTACTTTTAACACAAATTGCTTTTATTCTGGTTAACTTAAAAATATAAATGTGAATAAGGACTTATCATCTAAAAACATTCATTTAGACTACTTTTATATCTGTGGTGAGTAATTTCCACATATATTATTTTTAAAATGTTTGATTGTAAATTTATTTGTAGAGGTAGTTATGAATAGAGTTAGCAGTCACTACATGTATTAAAACTAGCAACTTAACTTTTATAAAGCTTAAAACTATTTGCAATATTTTAAACTTAAGGCCATATAGAGGTAAGGATATTTTATTTACAAAAAAATGCATACATTATTACAAAACAAACTGAAAGTATAAAACATAAGGAATTTTTTTAAAGAAAAAAAAGCAGTTACTCTTGAAATATGTTTATAAAGTTTCATTACAAACTTAAAACTTTATTAAATATCTAATTACAGATTTCTTTTAATTTTTAAACAAAAATTTTAAAAAGATCGGTGAAAAAATGAAAGATAAGTTTTTTTTTTTTTCTTAGTTTTGAGCTTTGATTTTCCTTCCATAAATAACCTATTGTACTCACTTTTTTATCACATAAAAAACATGTTTAAATTCTATCAATAAAAAAAAACTGTAGTGTATGAAAAACTTAGTTGTTTTACAAGAAAGTAAAAAAAATTTATAAACTAAAAATTTATTTAACAACATAAAAAAGACAGCAACCATAGTTTTACTATTATAAACCAATTAAATACACAGCATACTATACTTTTACTCATAAACACATCAATTTCAAAACTAATACTAACAATTTGTTCAATTGATCTTATTTCATACAGTTTTAATTTGGCCACAATTTGCATTTTACAGATTTTGAAATTTTTTACTAATTTAATAGACGTAAAAGTTGAAGATTAAAATAGGTTTCCAATGGAGGTGAAAATACTATTTTCCATAAATAAGCTATTGTACAGACTTTTTGATCACATAAAAAACATGCCTAAGTTCTAACAAAAAGAAATTGTAGTGTATGAAAAACGTAATTGTGTTACAAAAAAGTTTAAAAAATTTAAAAAAAAAAAACATTTATTTATCAACATAAAAAAGACAGCAACCATAGTTTTACTAATATAAACCAATTAAGTAAAGTATACTATACTTTTACTCATTAATACTTCAATTCCAAAACTTTTACTAACAATTTGTTTAAATGATTTATTTCATTCAGTTTGCATTTTTCCACAATTTGCATTTTACAGAAATTTAAACTGTTTACCAATTTTAAGTATAAACGTAAAAGTTGAAAAGTACAATAGGTTCCCAATAGGAGGTGTAAGCTGCAAAAGAAAAAATTACTATCACTCCTAAAATATTTTCTCCTATGTTTTTAAAGATAAATACCTCTTAATTTTTAGGAAGTGTTCCATTCATAGTTTTTAACATTTTGTATAAAACATTTTGTGGTTTAAAATTGCTACTTAACATTATCTCTCTACGAAAACTCAACAAAATAATATAAACTTGTTGAAACAGGGCACACACCCACAAAACCTTTGATAGTTAAATTAATTTATTAATTACAAAATTTTTTACATACTATAAAAAGAAAGTAAATACTATTAACTTTGTTAAGTCTTTTTTATCCAAATTTGTTTTGAGATTTTAAATTAAGAAGCGTAATTAGGTAGCGCAATGAAAATATGTTAACATAACTTAAAGATATTAAGTTTATTGTTGAACTTTTTACAACTTTAACTTAGTTTAATCTTAGCTTAATATTGTTATATGTTTATATTTTGTTGAATATAAATGTAGTTTATGCCATTTTAAATTTTTTCATTGTGTCTCCTATTAAAGTGGCTCAGGCTTTGATGTTGAGTCTGACATTGCAAAATTTACAGTATAATAATGGTATAAGTACTTTAGTATGCAAAATTTACTTAATATTAAACTTTAGATTAAGTAGTATGCAAGTAAATGAGTAGTTTATTTGTAACACTAAAAGTATTAAATCTAGTGCAATATTGAAAGTAAATAACATTAATATTTTGCCACTCAACTTCTATATAGCTACTTATATCAATTTTAAGATTTTTTTATTAAAAATTATTACAAAATTGCCACTTAATCAATAAAGTGTTTTCTTTAAGTTTTACAAAAACATTATTTCTGACTAAGTAACAACCATGTTTATGCAAATTGTATTATCTCCCATACAAAAAAAAGGCTTATATTTATTGTCTAAGTGTCAGAAAAACTTGCCTGTCTAAGAAAAATCATATTTTCGATTGTAGACATTTCAACTTTGGTTTTGAAATAGTAATTAGTTTTTTTTAGCTTTAAGGGAATAACATAACCATCTACAATAAGTTTCATTAAACTTACGTGCAGTGAAAAACATTTTCATTTGTTAAACTTACTTTTTGTTTCACTATTCTATTTAAATTAATGTAAATCTTACTAAAAAGGTACAAGGGTCTAAGGTTATCAATCAAATAGTTATCAATTTTTTGTTGTACAAACTCAAAAACACTAAGATCCATGACCTGGTTTCCTTTAATTTTTTTTAATGATATTTCCACTTTACAGCAAGGCTAAGTTTCTCAATGTTTGATAAATTGCACACACCATCAATACTTGAATGTTAACAAGCATCTTATTTTTTATCAGTTTTGTAATGAGATGTTGTGTTGTTAAAGCCAGAGTGTTAAGAGTGTTTTATAGTAAGATTACTAAATTAGTTTTTGGTTTTTATGTTCAAGGCCTCTAAGTGAACAATAAAGTAGTAAAATTGGAACGGGTCAAATACGCACGAAGTCACTTTTGCACAAAGGGTCAAATACGCACGAGGGGACACTATAGAGCAAAAATAGTTTTTACGAAAAAGTTTTTGCACTAAGATATTTTTGCACGGAAGGTCATTTTTACACGAAATTAAAAAAAACAAGAAAATAGAAAAAAACTATAGTACAAACAAATAACTGAAATGAAAAAAAAAAAACAAATTACCAACCGAGAGTAAGAAATAGAGATAACAGAGATAGTAAAAACAAAAATTACTAAAAAATTGTTAATAAAAACAAAGCAAGAAAAAATATATAAACAAAAAACAAATTAATCAAAGAAAAGTTTAATATCGACTGAGTATAAGGATTAGGGGTGACAGTGATAGTACAAAAAATAATTAATGAATAAAACATAAAAAAGTATAATTAAAACAAAAAGGAAGAAAAAAAAGTTACCAACCGAAGAAAGTGGTTAGAGGTAATAGTGATAATTAAAATAATATAAATAAATTATCATAATTAACTGAAAGATAAAAAAAAATAATAATAATTTCTCAACCCGTTTGTTTGTAAACTTCTTGTAATACATTGTAGTACATAGTAATAAAAGTTTTTTACCCTTAGCAATTTATTTAAAACTAGTTTTTATATGCAAGTACGTATTTACTAAAGCAACACGATTTTAAAGTCTTGCTGATTTAATTTATAATTGTTAATTAACATTCACTTGTGTTTCATTTTCGTAGTAGTTGAAAAACTTTTATTATTCTCGATTGTACTTAAAAACTGGTGTTTGTTTAGAATAGCGATTCTTAACCTGGGATAAGTTTACTACTGGGGTAAACTCTCTTTTTAAGGGGGTAAGATTTTTAAATTACAAGTTATGCAAATTATTGTTTTTTATTTTATAAGTTAGTGTATTACTGTATTTTTATTTCATTTAAATAAACTCTTTTAATTTTACGGTTTTTAAATATTTAATAAGCTTTAAGTTAAAAAATATACTTTTTTCCTCAAAGTTAAACACTTTTTTGTAAGTTAGGGGTAAATTTGGTAATAACCTTCAAAAATTGGTAAAACATGAAAAAAGGTTAAAAACCGCTGGTTTAGAACTTTCGTAATCAAATTTTAAATAACTCGTTTCAATACTTTTTAATCTGAAAACTGTTTATTATTACTTTTCTAAGTTTTGTAGTTTCTTAATAGATTTATATTATTACGAACTTATTTGTTCAAAGTAGTCGTACAATTAAACAAAAATATTATAACTTTAAAACACTGTAAATAGTTGTAATGTTTCAGAGTGTTTTAAATTTGTAGCTTAAATATCAAACAGTATTAGATTAATGCAGATTCTATAAACTAGCTATTTTAACGATAGAAAAGTGAGATTATAATTTACTAAAAATTAAGTAACAGCGACTCATAATCTTAAGTATTATAAAATATAATTATACTAATTTTTGTAATCTAACGATTATCTTTTATATAAAAACAGGTTACTCACGAAAAGCTTTTACAAAATGGTTTCAGTTTTATTTTGTAACCATATAGTCTAGAAACTGTAAAATAATTTATTTTAATAGTTAGTGAAATAAAAGTCAGATTATATTTCTATATAAAATATCTATAACCTTAACTAAGTCCAAATTAACATTTCTTAAACTCTTTATTCTATTTGTGTTTGCCAAGTTTTATTGACAAAGGTATTAAACTTTTTTTTGATATGTATATTTATTTAATACAGACATCACTAAAATACTTAACCAAGTTTAAAATTAATATTAATGACGATAAAACAAGTTTACAAACAAAAAGTATGTTAATAACTATGTGTTTATGACTTCTAAAAGTCTATTAGTTAAATTAAACTATTTATTTATTAACATAAAGCTATATTAAAAAATTAAAACATGAAGAAATTGAATTTGTTCTGTTTGTGTCTCTTTGCTATTTCAAAACCCGCAGCTAGCCACCCACATAGACGTGATACTTCAGAAAATCAGGTAACAGATGATTATTCAGAAAATTATTTTCAAGAACACTACGATGAGTATGAATACCTTTATGACGAAGACTTATATTATAATAAGGAAGATTTTTATAACAAGTATTACTATGACGAACAAAATAACAACATAGAAGAATACTATTATGACGTAATAAAAGAGGAAAATTCTGAGGGCAATGACATTTCTAAACATTTTCCTAAGCTAAGTTTAACAGAGTTGAAGAACTCCTTCCTAAATGATACAAGTAACGAAAATAAAAAATCAAGTTTAGAAAATCATGTTAAAGAAACTCATGATAATGTTTCAGGCAATAACGTAGATGAGAATCATGACATTTCAGAAAATGATTTCCAAGATGACTACAATAAACACTACGATGACAAAGCATTTTATGATTACGAGGATGGAGACGATGACTTTGAATATTTTTACGAGCCAAGTTTAATCGAAGTAATAAATAACTATTTGAGCGCCTTTGAAAATTTCTTTTCTAAAATGGACTACAAAACAAGCTCAGAAAATAAAGAAGAAAAAATCACGATGCTTCAGAAAATCAAACAGAAGAGAACCAAAAGTCTTCAGAAAGCTTTTTTCAAAATGACTACATTAAAGAAGTTGATGACGATGAAGAGAATGACTATGACGTAACAAATGACTCAACTTTTGTTTTTAATAACTTTCAAAATTTGTTTGAAAAAAGTTCCTTTAAAAAAGACTATATTTTAAGTTCAGAAAATCAGGTTAATAAAAGCATTAATGTTTCTGAAGACTATTCCCAAGAAAATGACGAAACTTACCACTATGACGTCACAGAAGGAAACAGTTCTAAAGGAAACGACGATTCTAATCTTTATCAGAAGCTCAACTTGACAGCGTGGAAAATTCCGGATACCAGTGGAACAAAATTTTTTAAAGAACATTACAAAGGCAAGGCAGCAGTGCGCAAAATATATGTAGTTTATGGACTGATAAATTATGGTAGGGTTTTTGGCAACCTTTTTCCGATATTTCTTATGTGTACTTTCCAAATGGCTTTACTTATTACTAGTATTTACATCGATAAAATTATTTCGTATTAAGTTGTTTTAAGATGTAAATGAATTTCGTCAGTTGTTACCAGTCATAGCCACAGTTGCCAGAATTTTTCTGCTATTTTTGCCCTCATTCAACTTCTACAGGAAAATTAAAATATATAAATTTTTAACCGTTAAGTATCGCAAAAGAGCTAAGTTTGGCTTTCTTTGAATTTCAGCAAATAAAATAGTTTACAAATAAATCACTATACTATAGTGCTATTCTTATTAACTTTCAATTTACTGAAATTAACTTCTTTATACTAAAATAATAAAAGAACAATTATTGCAAACTAAAAGTACAAATTCCGGTATCATTTTTAGCTGATTTGAAAGTTGCTTGCAGTTTTCTGTTCATACTTAAAATTTTCAAACGTAGTAGTCTATCAATTAGGCTCGCGTTTTTTGAGTTCGCACAGTCGGTTAAATTTGCAAATATTGAGTTCGCACTGCTGTTTAAGTTTGGATTTAAAATAAGAAAAGATTGCTTAGTATGTAACTTTTTCAATTTTAAGTAAAGTGAATTTAAGTTTAATATTTGCTTCAAAATATTATTATTAAATGAGTAATTTTTTTCTAATTTATTTAAAAAAATATATAAAAACATTAGAAAATTGAAGAAAAACTTTTAAATCTACTAAATGTTCTAATCAAAGAAATCATTTCTTAATTGAGAACTTTAATTTTATATTTCTGTAAATTCAGTCTCAAAATAGCAGTAATAAACACTTTTTTTTGAAAAAAAGTAAATCATAAGATTGTTTTTCTATTTTTATTAAAAGACGATTCTTTTAAAAATCTGTAAATGAAATTGTACTTAATGTTTAGACTATGATATTTTTTTATAATTTACAGTAACTTCAAAGTATGTAACCTTTTTGTAATAAATGTTAATTTAAATTTTAACGATAATATTGGATAAAAACTTTTTTTTAATATTAATAGAGTAATTAAAAAAATACATTAATTTAGTATTGAACTGTAATATTTATATAGTTTTAGACTTTTATTTTGAATACAAAGTGAAGTTTAGTAAATGTATTTAATGAAAAGGTTATTTATCAGTTTTATAATAAATTTTATAAACAAAAAACTCTTTAGTTTTTTTAGTTTGTACATATTCCTACAGTGAACAGAATTTTTGGATAAACTTAAAAAAAAGATATTATTTCTAATAATTGGACGTATACAAATTCAGTACATTTACCTTTAGGATACAGAAAACTTTTAAATGTAAAAAATTCATTAGCTTAAAATTTAATTTTTGTAGCTAATTTAAGTATTTTTTCCAATACTTTAAATATATTAAGTAACTTGTTGAAAAAAATTTGCGATAAACTAGCTAAAAAGAATTTATTAAAAACTTAAGCTTTATCATAGTCAACATATAAAAAATACAAATAATAAAAACAAATCAAAGTAATTGCAGAAATTGTAATAGTTCACTGTCTAAAATCCTGCAAAACTATTTACATAACTAAAAAACACATCTTATAAACAGTAAAACTTATTTTACAATATAAAACACCTAGAAGAATTTATTTTAAATTTTAAGCTGGTCTTTTAATCTTTTTTTGTTCAACATAATAATGAAAAACAAATGGATTAAAGCTATTAGAATTAAATTGCTTCTATTGGTGCTTCTTAAAACTAAACCAAAAAATAATAGGTAGTACTATTTATGCTTCATAACTAAATGTTTTATGTCACTATTTTAGGTATTAATTTGAAAAATTAATAAGAAAAAGGTCAAAAAAAATCAAATAATCTACTGTGAAATTAAAAAGACTAATCAAATAGATTTAAAAAAAATTCTACACTATTTTTTTCTAAAAGGTAGTTTTCTCATAGAAAGTAGAGCTTACATTTGTAGCTTCAAAATTTCATTTCTATAATAGCTTTTGTGATAAAAAAATTATGAATAACTTTAAATTAAGTATGAAGAAAATCTATAAAAAAAGATACAGCTTTAAGTGCATTTTAAGATCAAAAATACCAAATATCAAAATGTTTCTATTAAAAAAAATCTTCCAAGTTACGAGGTAAAAATTTAACTTAGTTTTAAACATTCAATTATTTTTAAACATCTGAACGAAAATAGAGATTTAATAAAAATAAAATATGAATTAAAAAATATTTAAAAATGTTACATAAGCTTGGTTTATACAACTAATTTGTTTAAGCATTTCTAAAAAACTAGTAAATCAGAAATTAACAAGACAAATAAGTTTTAACAAAACCAACAATTCATAAGTTGAAACACTGAATGAAAAACTGTTTACTATTTCTAAAATTAAAAAAAAAGTTTGTATACTAAGTTAGTAAAATTTTACATTTAATGTAAAAAATAGTTTAAATAGACTAAAACTAAATAAACTCTTAACTAATAAAAATAAATAGAAAAAACATCAGTAATAACATTGTAGATTTTAAAGTTGGCTTAAAACATAAAGAAACTCTAAAGCAATTAAAACAAACTGCTTTAAACAGTAACTGCTTTTTATTTTTAAGCCACTTAATTAATTTTTCTGTCTAAAAAATAACACCAAATTGTAAAAAAAAACCATACAAGGAGGATTTTTTATTGAAACTATTAATATTTTAACATACATCACTTTTAAAAGTTAACTGCTACAGTATATAATTTTTAAAATGTTTGATCTTTTAATAAACATGACTATAAATAATAACCAGAATTTTTTTTTGTTCAAAACTAAATAAATTTAAAAGAACTAATAAAACAAATAAATATTTTTTGAACACATTTTAATTAAAAAAGAAGTAGTTTATATAATTACTTAAGTTGTTTCACAAAACAGTTAGTGATAAAACTATTAGTTCTATAACTTCAAAAAGCAAAAGAACAACATTTTGTGAACATTTAGAACACAACTAAATTTATTAAAATGCAAAGTTTGTTACATAAAACTGTAAGTAATAAAATAATAAATATGTAGTGAACTAATTAAAATTAAAAAGGTTAAAAAAAAAATTATTTTAGAGTTTATCTGAAAAAACATTTACAACAAAATACTTCAAGTTACCCTAGCAGTGAAGTATGTTATTTTTAATGTATTATAAGTAAGATTTTAAACAATTACGAAATGAAATAACTGGCATATAACAAAGATTTATTTATAGTTACAAAACATATACCTTTATGTATATTTATTTAAAACTAATTGAAAATTTTTCTTCTAGTTCAAATGTTTATCTAAATCATTTAATTTTTTAACATTGTAAGTTTAAAGTTTGTTAAATATTTTGAAAATTATTGTGCTCTCAATTTTAAACAGTTATATTTCAAAATTTGTTTAATAAATTAAATAAACAGTAAATAAACAACATAAAATTTAGTTAAAAATCTACAAAATAAGATCGAGCTATACATTGTTTTGAAATTTTTTAGCATCTATTAAACTTGAATTCAACTGATACAGTATTCATGAAGTAATACTAAAGTTAACCAAAAATAAAATTACAGTTCTTTTGATCAGAAAGTTGTATTACATGACACAAAGCAAGAGCAAATTATAACAAAAATAAAGCACTTTGAGTATTTTTAATCTCTAATGTTTACTTAAACTTGAATTAGCATTCTAATAAAAATCTTTATACAAAAGTTTTAAAATTTGTTGATTTTTGTGTAAATTTATATCTAAGTTTAATTGATAATTTTATGTTTTTCTTCATTTCAAAAAAAAATATTTAAAGAAATTCAAGGTTTTTTGCTTAAGAACATAAGAAAAGTTGTGTAAATTAGTTAAAACTTTTAAATATTACTACAAAAGCTTTGTTTTACATATGTTTGCATTTGAAACTTTTTACAGAGAAGTAGAATTTCAAAAACTTGTTTATCACTCAAAAATAATTTTTAAAATATTTGAAAATCCATTGTAGTTAAATATAATATTATTATACATTTTAAAACGAAGAGTTAGAAAAACAATATAGATATTATGAAGTGGAAAAATTGCAATCATACTTTTATTTAAGTTGTAAAAAAAACTTTAGAAAGGTAAAAAACTTTTTTTTTTAAACTAACTTAAAGACCAAAGTATCTCTTTAATTAGGGAAGATGGTCTAAAAATAAGTAAATAGATAAACAACAAACACTGATGAGTTATTTAGAATAAATAAAATATTAAAACAAAAACTAACTTAAAGAGATGAGTGCTCCTGGGACAATTAAAATCTTACTTGTTTTACAACTTTGACAGGCACTATCAAACTGAAACATTCTCTCGAAATCTTAACTAATTTTTTGCGGTTGGCTTTACTAAAATCAGTGCTTCAAGTGATATAAATTCCTGTTAAGTCGAAAAAATTGTTCAAAATAGGTTGAACTAGAACAAACACATATAATACTTAACAAAAAATATCATTAAAAGTAGAAAGCTATAAAATTTATTCAAGTATAAAACATTAAAAATTGATCAACTTGTACAAATATTTCAATTAAAAAGTTAAACAAAAATAAAAAACAACTTTGATACAAATACACTTTTCAAACTTAACAGATTACTAGAAATAATTGTATATTTACTGATAATACTTTTATAATGTTTATAAAATGTTCGAATATAATTTAATTAGATTTAAATTGCTTTTATATGCAAAAAAATGTACGTGTAGTATATAATTCTTCAATATTAAACATTTTTATTAAATGAAAACTGTGGACTTTAATACTTTGGAAGAAACAATCTCTCAGTAAAAAAAATATAAAAGTATTGTTATATAAATATCTCATTTGCGGCCTGTGAATAAAATTAAATTATGTAAGCTTAAATGAAGCAAATTTTTACTTTTTAAAAAAAGAAAAATTAATTGAAAAAAACTAAAATTTTTATCAAAATTAAGGCCAACATTAACTGCTAAAATATACCTTAGAAGCTTTTATATAAAAACTTTTTTAGGTTTTTGATTTCTTTAAATTAGTGTTTAAAAATGTCAGATATCTTTGAAAAATTGAAAAAAAGTGTATATTTTCTCAATTTAAACTTATAATCTTTTGAAAATTTCACTGATGATTTATGGTAATATACTACAAAGTATTTCTAAAAGAGAATATTTCAACTGCTTGGTGCTGAAATATCTTCATATTTTTATTTTTTAGCAAATATGATAAAAATTTTATATACAATTTTACAAAATAAAACAATCATTAGGAAATTAACTAATTTTAGGTTTATACAAGCAACATCCTGATGCCTATTTGCACTTTTTTTTTTGAAAAAATATCAAATAAAAAATATTAAGTTAGTTTTAAGTTTTTATATAACTTATTTATTTTCCAATACTATTTCAACAAAGTTTAAGATAAATGCAAAAAAAATTCTCTAAATTAGTCTTACAGAAATTTTTTTAACATTCTGCAAGAAAATTTTGTCAAAACTATTAAGAACTTGGAGTAGTTTTCAAACTGTAAAGGCAAAAACTAGTTGGATTTAAACTTACATAACTTCTTAAATACTTCAAGCAGAAAAACAACAAAACCTATTTAAAAAAAAAATCAAACTTTGTTAAACTATGTTTAACACTTTGTACAATTTTTTTTTCAGCAATATTATTTTATTATAACCAATGGCCGCTTTAACCCGTTTTCAGCTTACTGTGTTCAGGTAAAGTTTATACAAAATGATAACATTTTAGAAAACAAGCATGCAAAATCTAGCCCATTTATGAAAAAATAATGAATAAAACGTGTTACTGAAGTTTTAATCATGAATATCTATGAAAACTACATGCTAATAGTAGAGCAGTATGAAAATTAATTTAGTTATTTTTCAAATTAAGAAATGCAAAAAAAATTTAATAAAAGTATCAAGGGCATAGGGGGGTTAAACACTTTTTTCACATTTTGATCTTAATTTATTGAGTTTCTAAGCTACAAGATGGTTTTTACTGTTTTTAATAATAAAAAACAATTTTTGATATATATCAGGTCAAAGTGGGAGGCAACAATAGGTTCCTTTTGGAAGGGGCAAACTAAAACAGCAAAAAAAGACTACTTCACTAAAAATCTATATTCTCCTACGTTTTTTGAGATAAATACCTCAAACTTTCAGGATATGTTGTTTAATGTACTTTAAAACTTTGTCAGAAAGAATGTTTTTAAAATTAAAAAAATTAAATTATAAAAAAATAAACAAAAAATAAACAGTTTTTTTTCTGTTTTTTTGTCACAAATTATTATTTTTTGTTTGTTTAAATTCTCTTCCGCCACAATGTTTTAAAAATTGAAAGCAGAATATTCTGAAAGTTTGTGGCATTTATCTTGAAAAACATAGAAGAAGATAGATTTTTAGTGAAGTAGTCTTTTTTTGCTGTTTTAGTTTGCCCCTCCCAAAAGGAACCTATTGTTGCTATCCAATATGACCTGCTATATCTCAAAAAATAATTTGATCTTTTTTTTAATTTATAAAAAGCAACTTAAGGCTTAGTTAAAATTCAATATTATAAGACTAAATTGTAAAAATGGTAATCTACATCCCTATGCCCTTAACATGTTTTTAATTGTTATTCAAAATTTTTGGTAGGATGATTAGTTAAAACTAACTTTTTTTAAATTTTAACTAGTATTAGCATGGTATTTAAGACTTGAGAATTTCGCTTTTAATCTCTTCTTACAATATCTACACCTTACGTGGTATGAACTAGAAACATCAGACATAATCCAGTCTATTAGTAAAATCATATTCTGTATTTAATAAATAAGTCTTATTTATGTAAAGCAATAATCAACTACTTTACCTTTAAACTAAGGAACAGATTTCCATTTAGAAGTGTATTTTTGATTATTCTTCCTAGTAGGTGCTTCAATTTTGACAGTTTTCATTTTTAACCAGCTGTGACAAATAAATGTTTTAGTGCTTTGTATTAAATAGGCTGTTATAAAGTTTATTATCATAAAATAAGAAATAATATTTTTTCAATTTTTTTTTTCAGATTTGTTAACAACAACTGAGGATCTCCTATATGCAAATATAGAAGTAAAACATTGTTTTGTTAGTAATAACAGGGTTCGTGCGCGAAATTCCTTTTCATTTAGCCTGACAGAGACCTATTTAGCCTGACATTTTTTCAAAGTAGAAAAAATCACCTTCAGAAGGCATTTTAGGTATCGGGGGGTCTTAATTAGCAAATTAACGCAATAAAAGTATTCACAAAACTAGTTAAAAAAAAACAAAAATTTAAATGAATTATTTTTCAACATCTATCGATTGCTTACCCAGCAACTTGAATATTTTTAACTGGTCTTTATAATTTCTGCTTCAATGAATTCATACCTTTATTAAATTTTGGGGCTTAGTTACATCCACCACTTATCACCCATATACAGGGTTCGTTATATGTAACTTTGAATAAACAGAAAATAAAATATATGAACAAACTGCTAAGAGTATTAATCTAAAAAGTATTTAGTATAAAGCCTTTATATTAGAAATTAAAACAGTTTAACCAACTAAGCTCTAAAAAACAAAGCAAATTCAGAACAAATTGCTAAGTTGTTGAACTAAACTGTAATGTTTAAACTGTACTTTTTTGTGAATTTTTATAATTATGACGTATATAATCTACTAAAAACAAAATAATGAAGATTCTTAAAATTATTTTATAGATTCAACAAAAGGTTTTAAGCACTTATTTTTACAAATACTGACTGATTTTGTCTTTAATAACTAAATCTTTATTTAGAAATAAATTCACATCTCAATTTGATCTTAATTAAAAAAAATTCATGCATTTGAACTGACAAAAACTGAGATTCTCAAATTTTTAAACATAAAAACTGATTTAGCCTGACGTTTTTTAACTTTTTTCAAAAAAACTGATTTAGCCTGATTTAGCCTGACTTAGCCTGACGCGCACGAACCCTGTAATAAGCTATTAAACTAAATATTATTTTTTTTTACTTAATAAAAATTCATTAGTTAGTTAGATAAATGTTTTTCCTACTTTTTAAACAACTTACAAATGTATACTTTGCTTTTAACTATTCTAACTACTAAGTTAAAGTAATTATAATTTAGCTGAGTTAATAATCAGAATTTCCACTCTTTGAGGCAAAATAGTCAGCCTGGGTTACCTCAGACTAGTTAGGAGTTTATAATAAAATAGAAATAAAACTATTTTGTTAGAAGATTTTTGAATAAAAATAATACTAATTAAGTTTAAATACAAAAAGATACCTAAATAATTACAGAAGAGTTTAAAAAATCAATATTTGTAAGAAATAAGAAATAGTCAAGGCATAAAAACTTGTATGAGATACTTAAAGGATATCAACACTAGCATGAGATTTCAAAAAAAGTTCATGGTAACTTAAGAGTTCCACACACAGTATTTATCTGAAACCTTTTTTAACTGAATATATCTTAAAAGTTAATTGAAACTGTTTTTGCTTGTATAAAAAATCTTAGTAAAGACTTTATGGATGATACTATAAAAAAACTAATCTACTGATGTTAAATTTATACATGATACAAACAAATTTTAAAACTGAAACATTAATTCTTAGCACAATCATTTTATCTAAAGACACAAAAATGAATGTACATTTCATTGACTTTTTGAATGCTTTAAAAGCCTTAATTTAATTTTTTGCTCATATATTGTAGGATATGGGAAATGTGAGCTGAAAACTTTTTTAATGAAGCAAATCCATCAAATTTTTTTAATGAATATTTTGTTAAAATTGTTCTTAATGATTCTTTTTTATAACAGTTAGATGATTAAGATCAATTATTTAACTATTATTTTGTTATACTTATTACTGAAAACTTATTTTTAAAATTTTTATGATTATTTTACATAATACTTTGTTAATTTTTTTAGTGAATAAAAGACATTGTTTAGTTTTGATTTAAATACAGCTGTTTTTAGAAAAATTTGTACACTTCTAAACTTAAGCTATAATTTCGTAACTTCTAGAATTCTTGAAAAACATGATTTATCAAAACCAAAATTGAAACAAAAATATTTATCAAATAACAAAAGAACTTATTTAAGATATCAAAGAAGAGCTAAAAAGAGTAATTAAAGTGTTAAATATTAAAAAGAAAACATTATATAACTGTTAAGTTCTAAAATTATAGGTAAAATGTTTTTTACTAGTCTAAAGTCATTTAGCTAATTCTTGAATAATTAATAAGTATTCAGTTAAAATATTCAGTTGTTACAAAAGGAGAGTCTTTAAAGATATTATTAATAAGATTTAGCTTATAAAACTGGACTAAATTAAAAACACAGGTTAACCAATTTTATTATTTTAATGGTTAACAAATTTATGCACATTTGAAGGCTACATTGTATATGGCTACTATACAAACAGTCCTAGACTTTAATAATGCAAGACATTACTAAATTAAAATTTGCAGATAGGTTGTTTCAAGAAATCTTATTTACCCATTTCATTAAGACTCAATATGTTGTTTTTTTTTTGAGTAAAGAGTGACCAACAAAAATGTGCAAAAGTTAAGTCAAAGAGACATTTCTAAAAACTAAAAAAAATGTTAAACCTTATTTTTGTATTTGAAAATAATAAACTTATGTTTGAATAAATAGTAATTTGAATATAGTAATGTCTTGGTTATAAACTATATAACTTGAATGAAATCATAAAATTTGAAGTTTATTCAAGTCATTTAAAAATTTATTATAACATTTAAATATATAAAGTAGAATACAAAAATTAAACTAAAAAGAAAACTTTTTGATAAAAATCTTTAAGTATTTTAAGACTTTAATCACAATTAATTATTTTATTTCTAGGATATTTTAATTTTTTATGGTAGACAACCATCAGATTTACTTCAAAGTCCACCTTCTATTTTGCTTCAAAACAATAAATTGAACACTTTGTAAATTTAAAAAATTGTATATTCAGTGTAATTAAGGGTTTGGCAATGTTACATAAACAACTTACTAATCTTAATATTCTGCTGAAAGTTTTATTTCGTCTTATTTTCGTTAAACAATATAAAAAAGTTTAGATAAGTTTAAATTAACATTTAAACAAATTATTTAATTTTCTACCTGAAAAAATGAAAAATACATATATCTAATTGAAGTTTTAAAACATACTAAAAATTTGCTTTTTAATACTGATGATTTTTTTAATAAAAGTTATGAGCATGAGCATTTTTTAAATATTTCTAAATTTATTTTATTTGAAGAGCAGTGTTCCTTTAGATTCTTTTATAATGTTTCAACTTGTCACAGTTTAAATTTATTATTTTAAACCTTACAACTTGTAGTTACAAGTATTGTTACTAAAGTTTATAAATTTTGATAAATTATTTTTCAAAATGTTTTGTAGAATGAGATTCCCCTTTACGTTTAAGTGACGCCCCTTAAGGCCGTTCTGCTATAAAAATCAAAATTTAGGTCAAAAGAGGTTTATGCTAAGCTAACAGCTATTGTGGTAAATAGCTCATTTTTTAACAAATTTTCCGCGTTTCGGCTACATTTGGCTTCTCTGGTCATAGCACATGACATAACTCTTTTAATAGTTAATATTTTTATTTTCACGTTATTTATAGGTTCACTTTTTTGTTTCCGTAAAGTAATAGACTGTTTTTGCAATTTGGATTTACTGTTTATGGCCAACAGATACACAAGTTTTTATTACAAAATAGTAGGTTTATCAAAAACATATCCAACCAAATAAGAGCTGTGATATATAGTTGCAGTTATTTTTATAAAATATGAATAGTTAAAATACATGACTTTTCATACATGTTTTAGCTTTAAAATACTTATAAATATTTTCAAATGCTTTATGATAAACCATGCTCGTAATATTATTTATTATCATTGGAAACAGAATTTCACTTGATCATTTAAAATAAACGTGTAACCGACGTTACAGTGAATGTATCTCGAATTCTATTAATCTTAAAGCAAGACTGAAGTTAACTTCGCCGTTGAAGTGATGTCTCGTGGGTTTAATTTTCATTATAACTACATTTTACTTGAATAAACATATTATGTATTATGTTTTGATTTTTAACTTACTAAGTGTTGATCAAAAGCGAGGTAGCAATAAATGTCCATATTAACGATTATTTTTCCATTAATGAGTTTAAAATTACTATTAAAAAAAATTGTTTCAATGTTGTTATGAAGTTTTTCTAAACGTAAATTCTAAAATTTAAAATACATAAATAAACTGACTAATAGAATATACATAAACGATATATATTTATTTTTTGTTCTTATATCTTGCACATCTGTAAATGCTGTGTTAGTTTTTTACAATAAATAATTTGTGTATTTACTTAATACAACTTGTTACTCTTTTTATGCTATAATTTCAACTTCTTAAATATAAACTGAATGCATTTGCGAAGTTTATAATTTATTATAATCAAAGTTTATAGTTGATAACTTGTCTAACAACATTACCAATAAAAAGCAAATCAGTGTTTTGCATGTTTGACAAAAAACTTTAACTTAATAAATAAGTTATTTCTATTAAAACTTAACGTTTTAAATAAATCTCAGCGTCGGTTAACAATATTTAGTACTAGAAATTTAACATAATTAGTGAGTAATTCAATAGTAGCTTATTTAATAATTTACAAGTTTAAAATAATAGTAACATTTTCCTTACACATCATTAAGATAAAATAATTAAAGTTAAGTTCTTATACCCTTTTTGAAAACTTTTACTTAAAATTTTTTGTAACAAAATATTACTTCACTGTGTTTTATGTTAAGTAGACATTGTTAACTTACTTGATAACATTTTTTATTTTATTTTTATTCTTAATCAGTTTAGTTAATATTTTCCTCATGTAACAGTAAGACAAAATTGATAGTATTTTTTAAAATAATTTTGAAGTTTTTATAATAAGTATAAAAATAAAGATCAGTAAGCAGTGAGATAAAAATTTTATTTACTTTAAAAATTTCTATGTAATAAGAGTTCAATTAACTTTTTTATTTACTTTTTATAAAACACATAAATGTATAACGTCCGGTTTTAACACGTTAAAAAAGAGAATTAGTAGTCGTTAAGCAAATATGGTCTTATTTAATATAAAGATTGCTAACTCTGATAATTTGAGCTACAAAGCTTGTATTTATAGGCGTCAGCTTTAATATCAGCTAGAATTTACGGCTAAAGTTTAGTTAAACGATATTTAGTGAGATCAGCTCATTTAGTAAAAGTTAAATTACTAAATATGTATTATATAACTTACTTACTAAATCCAAGCACTCTTTACAATTATTTTTTAGTAAATTACTTGCTGTTGTAAAAAGAAAGTTATTATGAAACCTAGAAAAATAACCCTGTTAGAATGCTAAATAATAAAATATAATTTTTAGCCTTATTAAAAGTAGTTTTCTTGTTTTTAGTTTAGGATGGTGTAGAGTTAATGTAAATCTTTTTTGGCTATGAATTTTTTATTGAATTCAAAAAAGTAGTAAAATGTTTAATAAATAAACTAGTTTAAAAAGTGAGTGCGTTTAAAAGCTTTTCACAAAAAAATTACAAGTCTAAATATAAATTTAAATAGGCTAGTTGTAATCTTTATATTTTTTAATGGCAGTGTACTAATTTTTTTAACTCTAGGTTTTATTTACTTAGACTTTATCTTGTATTTAAATAACATGCCAAAACAAGATTCATTAATTTTAAATTTGTTAATTATACATTATAAAAAATGAAATAGTAAAAATTCTAGTAGTATAACTAAGATCCCACTGACGCGAGCGTTTCTGTCAGATTAGTTAAGACTGATTCAGTCTAACTAACTAAGACTTTCGATCTATTTTTAGTATACAAGCTTTTGTATGTGTTTACAATTGATGTAGTACTTAAGTTTTGATGTACGACTTCAATGTTTCCAGTCTGATATGGTCCAGCAAAAAACGTGCATGTAAATTGGGTCCGTTGAACAAAAAT
The DNA here is from genome assembly GCF_965202585.1 of Thalia democratica. NCBI lineage: Eukaryota > Metazoa > Chordata > Thaliacea > Salpida > Salpidae > Thalia > Thalia democratica. The sequence continues at coordinate 27,815 of NW_028139669.1, forward strand.
ATGTTTTAATTTAAATTTTTTCGGTAAATCATTTTTATTTGGGTCCCTGTATAAAGTTTTTAGATAGTTAAAAGACTTTACTACTTTAGCTTAAAAACTTGAAAAAGATAGATTAGATACTAAAAATGTATATAATACTAAAAGTATATTATTAAAAAGAAAATCTATAACATAATACTATTGTTTTCAGTCTAAAAATTATGATACACATAAAAACAACTAAGCAACATGGCCATAAGAACAAAATAATTATCTTTAATTTTGTTTTAAAACATAACTAAAGTTTGTGTTCTAAATAGCTTACAAATGCTCTAAAAGCTATCACGTAAGTAATACCACAATGATGACCAACATAAATTTATTTAATATAACGTTTCAGGTAAGGCGCCTGGTCTCTGGGGATACCAGCGTAGAACTTATTATACACATCCTGAGGCTTGACTGAACAATCGAAACACCTGTACTTCATGGGATCGTCAGGTGGGTATTTCGGTAGCGACTTGTGGCCTCTACATTGCCATGCACCGCAATCTGGACACCTTTTTGTTTATTATTTTATTTTTTATATTTTATTCTTATATTTTTCAGTAGTCTTATATCAATTTTTATGTATAAAACTATTTGATTTGTTGTTTTGTGCAATTTTAGTGGGTTACAACTTAATTTATGCTGTTTGTTTTTATTATACAAATAAACTAGGCTACGTTAATATTTGTTGTCTGAAAAACATTCATTTTTTTATTATCCATCCTTTATAGTAAATGATATATATTGTTAATAAGTGATTATGTAAACGATTCACAAGTTCTTCTTTGATGTTTTTAGAACTATATTGACTTTTAATAAATGAGAAAACTTTAAAAAAAACTTAAGCTAAAATAGTTCAACAATTTTTTTAGTCTAACCAGTTAAAGTTTTTTAGTCTACTTATAATAATTTTTATCTACACTTAATTTTCATTGACACACATTGTAAACAAAAGGAACTTTGTTAAAAAACATTAATTATTTACCTACTAAATTAAGATACATTCTAAAATTAGAACACCTATATTTTTTTAAATTAACTTTTGTTACGATAATGCTTCTAATTTTATGATAAAGTTTTTCTTTTATCAAATTAAAATTAATGTATATAGTTTTATTTTATTGAATATAAGTCTGTTTTTTAAAACATAGGAACTTGTATTTGTTAAATTTAATAAACTTTTAGAAAACTTCTTGAGCCATATTTTAAGAACGAGCAAAATTATCAACTAGTGTTTTATTTTTATTAAAATTATCAAACATAAATATTGACCTTGTAACAAAAACTTGTAAAACAGTATGTAATAAAATAATAAAAGAACATACATTTTTATCTTCAAAATATTTATTTTGAATTCTAATTGATATTAATGGTTTTAAATTGATCACAAAAATAATTTTTTATCCAATTAAGTTAAAACTGTCCTTTATTCAAAAATATTTTATTTTAATGTTTTTTTTTGCCCTAACCAGTTAATTTATTTTAACATTCCAAAACTAATCTGTTAAGATATCATTAGTTCCCTTGGAAAAGTATATTAACACTTAAAACATTTTTTTTATAAACTTATTTCATTGTAAACAAACTGATAATTTGTATTTCAAACTACAATAACAATAATTCACATGTTTACATTTAACAAAATTATTTGTTTGGGTTTGATATTTATTTTTAAAAAATACAAAACACATGATTAAATCATTTATGCTATGTTCAGAAGATATAAGCTGTATAAACATTTTAAGACTATCTTAAAACTCAAGTTTCAAAAAAGTAAATTTTCTAATAAAAAACAGTTTAACTAATAAAGTAATTAAAACTATACAATGGAAATACTGAAATTTAGTTCATTATAAAAACGTATATGTTTTTATAAAATATACGTATAACAAAATGTAACCAAAAAGATATAACTTGAATACTTATTGTTTTATTTATTAATTAATAAGTTTTACGGTTGTTTTTAAAATACTTTGATAAAACAATATAAATACTTTTTATATCATCATTAATATAAGTTAGATTTATGATTAATTTACTTTTTTTCATAAACTAACTGGCACATTTCCGCTTTAGGTTTTTCCTTTCTGCAAAACACGAAATGTTTACACCGCACTTTTTCCTCTTCATCGTTTACTTCAAATTCTACTTACATATATGTTTGTTACTTTTACATACTAACACTAAACTAAATTTTATACCTATGTTACACAAACTCGTCTGAAAACAGAACTAAACTTTTTCAAGAATGTTAATAAACAATATTTTTTATTTTGTGCAACTTAAACTTAAACAAAGATATTACTAATGTTTTTAACTTTTCCTACTTATTTGAATAAGACTTACACTAAAATTAATTATCAAACAATAGGTGTTAGCCATGTAAGATATAATGAATTTTTTAATTTACCAAGAAAATGAAAATATAGTTATTACTATAAAAATACACACCACTAATTCGATAATTTTCCAAGGGATCTGATTGAACAATTGGTTCGGTTTTTAGTAAATCACTGCTTTTCAACTTCTTCGATTTCTTATTTTTCTTGCATTCGGCTTTCATTGGTTTTTTGGCTGTTATTTGGTAATATAAATTACGGAAATTTTTTAAATATTTTTAACTTTATAACATTGTTGGTTTTGTTTTCTTAATTTGATGTATTTAAGTTTATTACTTAATGAAACTTCTTAATTAAAAACTATATCTTTTAATTTAAGATGCTTTATACTTTTGTATTGAAATACATATATTAGTATAAAAAAATTTGTAGGGTTTTCGTTGAAAAACAGTATAAAATATAGCTAATGAAAATATATACAAAAAAAAAATTGTAATTAAGTACCGACAAAATCGTTTGATATTTCGCGATTTTAAACTTTACAAATTCTATCAAAAAAATTAACAGTTTGTATATCATAGCTTAAAATTATTAGTGTATGTGTAGAAACTTTAATAGTTTTTTTTATATAATAAAACAAAATCCTAAAATTAACACGAAAAGAAAATAAATTAGGTATACAACTAACAAAACTTCAAGTATTTCTGTTAAAGTTTATGTAAGTACCAAAACTCTTGATACTATCTTATCAAACAACTTGTTGTACAATTTTGAATAAGTTTACAAGATAATAAAAAGTTATTGTGCTAAAATTAGCTATGTTTTGTTTGTGATAAGGATAAAAAAAAATAATTACAATTTTCATTTTTTTACAATTTTATACCTCTAGCGTAGGAGTGGGCAAATTAAGTTAAAATGACTGGCCCCGACCGGATTTTAAACTTTTATCGGATCCGGCTGCCATATGAAAACGACCAGCTCCCAAGCAAAGTGAAAGGCCCACAAAGGGTCAATATTAAAAAATATTTATGAAGCTTTGTATCAAATTTCTACAAGACAAATCTGTAAGAATCGAACTTTATAAACATGCTAAAAAATTACTTTATAAATTTATGCGTACTAATAATTACACTATTTTGTCCTAATATTTTTTGTTGTTTTAACTTAGTTTGAATATCATTTTGTTAAATAACCTCAAGCAAAATGTATTAAAAGTACTATATTTCATATACGTAAAGTTTTCAGTTACAATGTCAGTACTATTTTCTAGGCATTATTTAAACACCTGACATGTCTCAATATACCTCTAAAGTTTTTAGTCTTGAAAAATTTTGTGAATTTGGAGTATTTGAATAAGCGACCAACTGTATCAATAAAATTAGATTCCGGTCGGAACCAAAATTTTTATTTAAATAAGAATCCGACCAGATCCGACTCTCGACTTAAAATTAGTATTCAGTCGAATTCGGATTTAAAAAGTCATTAAACGGCTGGATCCGGATGCTGGATCCGGATCACTAGTTCGAAATGCTCCAGCCCTCGAAAGACAAAGTTTTTCCGGACCCGGCCCGTTGAATAAAAAAAAGTTTCCCAGCCCCACTCTAGTCTCAGAACAAAATTTTAAGAATAAAATGATTTTTTATTAATGCATTAAGTTTCTTTTTCTAAAAAATTTATTTAAAAAAGTAATAGTTTATTATTAACTATATTTGATAAAAGAATTTAAAAAAAAAAAATTAATTTACTAATTTTACAATCCCATGTAGAAAATTTTATAGCAATCGGCTTTGAAGTATTTGAAAAAAATAAAAAAAATAATGTTTTTTTAAATTTATCCAAAAAGCAATAACTACTAATTTGTATATATTTAAGTGCTCTATTTCATGGTAAACGTCTACTGACACTGATATGTCTTTTAAGTAACGAATACTTATTCCAACAACTTTCTTTTTTAATAATAATTAAGCAAAAAAAGTATCAACTTTAAATTCAATTACAACAAAACTACATCAACAGAACAAGCTCCAACTTAGGTTTAGTAATAAAAGTTAAACCCATAGATGATCTCCAAGTAACTGTAACTTTACATGACTGTTTAGCATAGGAAGCTAAGTATAAACTAAAGTATTGGATTGACACTTACTAAGCTTCATCACAATTTTTTCTCTTTTAACAACAGGTTTTTCATTACTTGTTGAAGCTACGTCTTTATTTTTTCGTTCTTTTTTAATCTTGATACCTTATAATAACTTCAATTTAATTTATCATCTTGAAAACTGCTATTTCAATATTTTTTAAACTAGATATCTTAAAGTTAAAAAGTTGAAAAAAAAGCTGTTATTATAGATGTAATATGAAGAAAACAAAAATAAATTATATTGAGAGCTGTAAGTAATTTTACCATTACCTTCTTCCATTTCATAATCATTCATGTTTGTTTTCCTTTTCACTTTACTGCATCTTTCTCTACCTTTTTTTGATTGGTTCGCTGAGTCTGTGTGATGAACATTGTGTATTTTACGTTTAAAAGAATTTTAAATAATTGGAAAATACTGCTGGTGCTTTTATTTTTAATTTAAAAAATATAAACACGCAGTTCACAAGTTATTTTTCTTTGATACGAAAAGCTTAGTTTTTAATGATTTTCTATCAGAGGCTCTAAACATTTTAGTCTGGTATATTGAAACTTAAACAATTTTTTTCAGAAAATATTTAACAAATATATTAAATTTATAAACATTTCTTTTTAAATACTAAATTACTTGTATAAAATAAAACGTATGAATATGAAGTTTGTGACTATGCAGCATGCTAGTCTAATTAATCTGTTTGATAAGGCTCATTGAAAACTTTTTAATTGAATATTTTTTATAAATAAATGTGAATCCTACATCACACTTTGATTTATTTTCTTTATTTGTATACTACTAGACTAATTAATCTCAAAAAAAATCATCTCCACAATTAAAGTAAATAATTTATTTATTAAGATTAGTTAACATTTTAAAAAATTGTTTTATTAATTAAACTGAATAAACACTTTTTTAATAATTATTTTGTCGAAGGCCATTTGCTAACAGATAGTACTAAATAACTAGAGTCAGTAGTAGTTATTTGGAACCTAGTATCAAAATAACAAGAAACTTTTGAGAACTTTTAGTTTCTAAACTCTTTTTAAAGTATTATAAATAAAGAATTAGTTCACAGAAGTTAATCATCAAAATAAGAACATCACACACTGTTTAGGAATAATTAACTAATATTTTTTAAGGTTTTTTATTAGCTTTTAATTATGATATAAATAATTTTTTATAAATCAGTTAGGTTAATAAATGACAAGGAGTTTTAACTAATCTAAATTTTATCTAGTTATGTTAAAACTATATATCAAAATACCATTTCGGTTAGCAGAAGTCTCAGCTTCAGACACAATTTGAGATGATCTTCTTCCATTTTTGTCTCCAGCAATCCGAAGAATTATTGGTTTTTTTAATTCTTCATCCATAGAAATGTTTATAATTTTCTTTATTAAAAGGTCTAAAAATTTTTGAAATTACTTTAGTAAAATAATTTTTAACAAATGTAAATGATCCGTTTAGTGTAAGCGTAACTGTTTAACAAATTTAAAAATCTCAGCAGAAATATTACGTAAATAACATAGATTACTTTGACAAACTAGCTTTGATAAACTATTTAAAGAAGTAACAATCAACATAATTAATTTAAATTTTACTTCGACCTTTTTAAAATTTAAATTTACTTTTAAAACAACAAACGCTTGTTTACTAATTTAAAATATTGATACAAAGTTTCTATTTTAAAGTGTTTTTATCTTATTGCAAAACTAATCTCTTATATGATTCAATTTTTTAATTTGTAAACTGCTTTTTTAATCAAGAAATTGAATTCTAATTTCTAATATTTTATAATAGATGAAGTAGAATTTTTTTTTTGAAAAACTTGTTTAATTAAAAAAGGGAAACAATGTATGAAATGTGGAAAAAGATACTATGTATAATAGAAACTTTAATTAGTATTAGTTAACTTTTCTACTGAAATACTTTAATTGTTGATGGTATAAACTAAAATTGCTTAAAGTATAACATTAAGAATTTTTAACAACAAACATTTTAATTTAATAAAGTTTTTTATTGGCTTAATGTAACTAGTAAAGTCAAAAATTCTTTAAAGCAAACACATAAAAAAGCTTTAATTGGCTTTTGTAAAAACACAAGTACTTAAAAGAAAATTTACTAGCAGCAAAAAATGATAAAAAGTTTTTTAATTGCAATTATTTTATTAACTTTGTGTTGCTTGTTACAAGTAACATACTTAAATATAAAAGTACAGTACATAGAGTTATTTCATGAATTTATTTAAAGTTGTTTACATGGTTGACAAAAACCTTAAAACAAAAGTTCTGCTGAACTATATTTTATATAGGAAAAATCAAAAGGATCTACTTTAGTAAACAAAACATAAAGTTTAAGTGTATGATTATAATAAGTTATTTAAAACTAATTTTTTGGTTTAACTAAAACTTTAGTCAATTTCAAACTCTAAAATGTTATCATCTCTAAATACAAAAGCATATTTATTAATATCTAGTTAAACTTCTAAAACAAACAATAAAAAACCAGAATTTTGTTTTCAAATTAAAACTTTTATTTTAAGCTTTTAGTGCAGTAAGCAAGCAAATAAATAAAAATAACAATTAAACTTATAAATTTAAATATTTATGTACAACAGCTGTGATATGTGTAACTTTTATGAAAACTTACACTTTTTTCCAGTTTTTCTTGTTACAATGTCATATTAGGTAATTTTAGTTTACTAAATTTTGAAATGTTAGTTAAACAGAACAGATAAAAGTAAGAATTCTGTCTAAAATACCTTAGTTTTACCATAATCAGGGTTGCCATTCATTTTTTCAAATATTTTTTCCAGGTTTTTCAAATTTCTTCCAAGTTTTTAAAAATACACATTTTTAGGTCTATTTAAGTTTAAAGTTAAATTTAAGGTAAGAAACTGTGTTAAATGGTATAAAATAAATAAAAGATAGTGTAAAGCTACTTAAAATGTGTTTTTTTATCTATATGATAATCTTTCTGAGTCAAACCGAAATTTTACTACTGAAAAAGGTAAAGTTCATAAAAAATTCCAGGTTTTTCCAGGTTTTTTGTTCAAAATTCCAGGTATTTCCAGTTTTTTTTCAAAATTTCTAAAATTCCAGGTTTTTCATTACATAAATTGTAAAATTCTAGGTTTTTCAGGATTCTAGGTAAAGTAGCAACTCTGCATAATTCTAAATACCTTAATTTTTGTAGTGTAACTTTGTTTAAAAAATGTAGAAACTAATATTTGATACAAACAAAATATACATTTTAAAAGGTAATTTTTATAAGAAAAAAAAATCATAGAAGTACTAAACTTAATGTTTTTATGTTAAAAATAATTATAATACATACTTTTAATAAGTAAAAAAAAACTTAATAATGTAAATGCAAACAAAATATTTTTTTTTCCCTTTCACAATAATCTAACTTTCTAAAAATACTAGATAGTAGTTTAACATAGGTACTTTACTGTGATACACACATAAAAAAAACACAAAACTGTTGTGAAAATGTAAAGCTTCTTAATTTTTAGACCAAAAAAGAAGTTATAACATAACTTTTTAGTTTAATTAAAGACATAATAAATAACTAGTAAAATATCAAGTGTCACTAAACTTCAAATTTAAAAACTAGCTAATGTAATTTTTAATTATAGTACTGTGATAGGATAATTTAATGGTTTTAAGGCTGAGTATTTAACTTATTTTTTTATGTCAACAATAAAATAGAATTATTTAATACTAAATAAGTTTGCTTCTTTTATTTGTATTTTTTTTTAAAGAAAATGAAAACCCTTAAAAACTTTAAAATTGATAATACATTATAATTTTCTAAAACTTATAAACTAATTTAAATAAAAAATACTGTCTTTACAAGCTGTAAATGATTACCCAGAACAATGTCCTGGTATTTTTATTTTTATAACCTTTTTAGTTTTATAGTTATACTGAACTTGGATATTTTTGATTATATTATTATTTTTTTTCTTTTAAAAAAATTACCAAATTTATGTTGTTTTTTGCTTTGTTGTGATCTTATTTTGTGGTTCTTACATGTGTTCTATACATATTCTACATTCATTGTTCGTCTATGTTAGTTACTAATAGCCTTTAGCTAATTAAAACAAAGTTTCTGAAATTACTCGAGCATAAAATTAATGTTCGGAATTCAGAGTTCTGTATTTACGAAAATCTTTTAAAATTATAACTTGACTTAAAATAAAAATTAAAGTTCATTGCATTTACTAATCTTCGTTGTATTGTATACAAGATGTTTTGCTCTTAAGAAACAAAATAAACAACAAAATAAAACATACAACTGTCAAACTTTGAAGGTTAGAAATAATTATAAAGTTATACTTGTAACAATTATATTATTGCAATTAATTCGAATTAAAATTTAAGATAGTTTTAAATGAAAACTAAAAAATCATAACATTATTATGCTTAAATTGGTTTTAAATTACAACTTCTTTAAAGTTTAACTGAATGAACATTAAAACTTACAAATATCTATTTTAGCAAGTTTCTTTTTAAGCTTTTTCTATTTACATATTTTACAATAGTTCAACATTCAAACATATTCATCAATTTTACTTTTAAGTTATGGTGTATAAACAGCAAACTATTCTTAAGATAAAATATACTTTACAAGATTTTTATTAAATTGCAAGGTAAAATATAATTTCAATACTTTTAAAAATATATATTTTGAGAAGTTAAAAAACGTACTTACAAAACGTAGTTTGATTGATATTTATGCAAGTAAAATAAAAACTAGCATTTTTACCTTTACTGCTAATTAAAAGCAGTATTTAACCATAATGCCAATAAAAACCTCATATCATTAGTAAAACTGTTAACATATATAAGAAATTAAGATAAAAAATAGTTAAAATTTTAATATTTTAAAAGTACAGGTGTATATTTATGTTTATTTAAAAATTAAATTATTTGAAATTAAAAAAAAAGATATTTTTTTGAGTTTTTTCTAACAGTTCAACTTTTTTTTACTCATATAATTTTAAGTAATTAATTAAATTTAAAAAATATAATACATTAGCTTTATTGAAAATTCCATGAAATACTTATTACGAATAATTTATTATTATTTCTACTTAAGTTTTAAAAATAATTGTTTATTAGAAGATTGCTTTAAGATACTAGGTTTATAAAAATTCCTAAAAAAAATAATACTAATTTGTAAACAGTTTTGATAACACTTATTAAAGTTTATTCTGTGTAAAAAAATGTGAAAGTTATGTGAAGTATTGTTATTTGTCTATAATTATGTATATAAACATGAATTTTTTAAATTAAGTTAAATTTTACAAGAAAAATAGACAATATTAATTAAACCTTATATTAAACTAATAACTGTAGTTACAACATATTAAATATTTTAATATGAATTAAAATATGCAAAAACATATGAATATACCTAAAAAATTGTTTTCGGACAAATATAATGGTCATACATATTCAGTTTTGATGTAACTATAAATAATCGTGTAGTAATTGGATGAATAACTTGTTAAATATATAGTTTAAAAATCATGTCACATATAATTAAAAATTGCCTAAGTGGAATGAAATTAAAATTAAACACTATATTGTGTATTTATATCAGTTCATGTTAAACTTAATTCATTTGTTGTTATTTTTTTATAAATTCCCCATTACAAAAATAAACTGCATTTTCGCACTAGTACTTGTGAAAAAGGTCTCAAAGTTATATAAGCTAGATAATGTTTAAATACTTATTAGTTTAAACTAAGTAAATTATAAAAACTAGACATCAAAAACCATATTTAATGTTTTGTGATGGTAGCTATTTTTATTCTAATTCATATTGCAATAAAGTTAATTAATTCTTAAATTATCAAATAAGTTGTTCTTTTAAGAAACTACTATTTTAAAATTAAATAAATAAAAAATATCAAACATTTTACTGCAAAAACATTTATAGTTATTTATCATGGTAAACATTTTTTAAGTGCTGATTTTATTTTATTAGAAAACTTGTATCTTTTAAATCACATGCTTAGTTACTTCAAGTTTTTGTTTAAATAAACTATACAATAGTAAAGCTACAGCTTACACCCGAAATTTTATTAATTATTTGGTACTTTCTCAGTTTTCAAAGCAACTTGTTCTAAAAATCCGCTAAAAAGTTTTTTGAAAGTTAAGATTGTGTATAAACAATGTTTAAGTAAAGTTATAAATATTTTTTCACTAAAAACAATACCATTAATTTCGAAGATTTTAATTTTTAGTTAAAACTACTTTTTATTCTGTTTGACCTGTTCTCGGTAGGTTATTTGGTTATTTTTTCGGAATCCTTGGCAAGTTATAAATCATAAGTGAAAACAAGCAGTCTGTGTTTAATCTCTACAAACTTAAAATGATATTTGAGTTATTTTCTTAATTTAGAGCTAGATGCTCAATGTTTTTAACTCGTTGCTCTTAACTAGATTTTAAATTAGTTTGATGATTCGTTATTCATGCAAACTTCATCGTGACTTAAAACGATATACAGTACGCAGTTTAATTCAACTTAAGCGTATTTAAAAGACAACGCCGATGTATACGCATCGGAAAGAAATTAACTCCTTCAAATAAACAATGTTGTTTTGGGAATAAGGAAAATTGTTTTGAGAAAGCTTTGTGAGTGTTATTAGTTTTACAAAAATCCCATATATACTCACACGCTTTGAATTTATTAAACAAAATGTTGATTTCATTACAAGCCTATTTTGTCGATCAATAAAAAAAATAGTACCAATGTATCAAAAAAATTCCTGAGCACTGCTATAGAAACTTTAAAAAAACGGTTTAGCTGAAGCATTTGGTGTTTTTCTTACAAAATAAACTAACAAATAACGGCACCAATAGTTGTTAGACAAAATAGACACACCGTTTTTACGTACTTTACTCAACGTTTTTACTTTTACTTCTTTAATTAGTATTCGCTTTCTATTCTAAATATATTTTTCCTTTTAATATTTCAATAGAAAATAAAAAAATTTTAAGTTTTAATATAAGTAGAAAACTTATTTGTTTTCCTTTTTAATAAAAGAGCTAAAAGTCAACATGATTATAAAAGTTTTTTTATTTTTACGCAGTCGTTTTTAAATAATTTAGTTTATATTGTTTTATAAACATAAATATGAAAACTATAGTATTCAATAATATAATTTACCAGTATTAAGCTTATAACTTTATCGTCCTCACAATATACTAACATGATTATGACTATATACTATAATGAAGCCTAAAAATGAAATGAAACGTGCACTAGCTATACTGTGAATGAAAGTTTAGTGTAAAAAGATAGTCTCAAAAATTTTAGTTGAAATCTAACAATATATTTTGTGTCACTGTGGCCCGAGAATACTTTAATCTTCATAATTTGTAAATTGTGGGTATGTAAATTAGGCTCATAAATAAACGAAGCTTACACTACATTTTTGAGTGTTGAAGTAAATTCTTTATTTAAACTTATAGGAAACTTAAAGTTTCTACATATTTTTGTTATGTTATTGAAAGTAAAAACTAAAGCTACTACTTTTGCCCGCAAGTATTTTTATATACAAAAATTGACCTGCAACAACTAAATAATTAATTGTTTGTTTTAACCTAAAATGAGTGTTCGAGTAAATGTGTAGCGATTTGATCATAAAAATCTGGCATCTTCGAAATAAGGTATCATAAATATTTCCATTACCGATTATATTTTAATTGATATGAAGGATATAGTATGACTACATAAACTAATTCACTTTCCACAGAGCATTGAAAGTCTTTAAAAAATCTAGTGAGAAAACTCGAGATTAAAAATAGCATATTATATGTAGCCTTAAAACAATAAATTCTTTTCAATCATCACCTGTAGCAGATGGTAATAAACCTGTTGATTAGCTGTGCTTATAAAAATCGGCAGCTGCTGTGTATGCGTTGAAATGAAAATCCCCACTTAAAATCCCATAAATTTTTAATGTCAAAAGTCACTTATTTGTAATGTTGTTCTATTTTTAGATGAAAGATTATTTTTCCACTAGACATTTGTACTCTACATTATTCAGAATTACGTCATAGTGTTTTTGTACTTTTTTATAACTTTTATTTCATTGTTTAGCAAAGTGCAACTCATTTCTAACCTACAGCTAATAATTAAAAAAAGATTGATTGTTTTTACGATACATATATTCTGTTGTTTTTGAACAATAATTTTAACATTAAAATAAATACATATATATACATATCTATACTTTATTCAAACTGCGCTAGCTGAAGGTAAAAATCAATTTAATTTTGTAGTTTTTTTTTAACCGACTTTTCATGAAAAAATGATATTATATATACAAAAAATATATATATACAACCATAACACATCTATGAAATAATCTATATGAAGTAATTTGTTTTTTTTTATTAATATAAACTCAGTAAATTGTGTAAAGTCATACACAAAAATAATTTTTTTTCAAAAGTGATTTTGGTCGGGTTTACTCCCGTTTTTTGTATTTTATCTTTTCATTTGATTTTTATTTATTTGATTTTGCTGTTATGTTTGCGATATCAACCTACTACCACTTCATTACTTTATTGATAGCAGGGAAAGCAACTATTTTTCAAATCAGACTAACTCCTCACTTCAATAATTTTTAGAGACAATCAGCGAGACCAGGGATTTGAACCCGTGTTCTATGGACTGCAATCCACTGCTGTGAACCACTGAACCACTCTCGCCGAACGTGAGCACTTTTTGAGAGTTGTATAGCTCATACTTGTTCCAGTGGTAAAACAAAGAGAGAAAATTGAGCTTAAAAAAAAGAAAAAAGTGAACTTAAACCTGACTATTTTTAAAGCTTTTATTAATTTATAATAAAAAGCTTCTTTGATTTTATCAACGTATAAATGAACTATACCATATCTTATTTTATAGATATTATTATATATTGTTACTTATTCATTTCGAAATAACATAGTTTTTAAAGTGAAAATAACAATTTTAAAAACTAATAAGCGATTAATGATAGTTACACAATAAAAAAGTGATCGACTTATAATCTTTTATCAAAATAGATATAGCAACGCTTAGACCACTCTTAGAAGTGTAAACTTTTAATGAATTTTGAATTTTTTTTAAATAAACTACTCCGTATTTTTACTTAAATAAACGATAATAAGTAAATAAGACTGTAAAACTCCGAAGTTTTAAGTGAAACTAAACTAAAAAATTCTATAAGTTATAAAAATAAGGATAAATTTTTATCTTTACTTTAATCTATGATTACAGTTTACTATATATAGTTTTAAAGGTGTATAAAAAACTAGTTTATTATTTCGATGGAACTTCAGATTGCTATTAAACAACTTAGAAAATAAGTGATTAAGAAATAAAAAATCGCATTTAATAGAAATAATATTGTTTAATAAGTTTAATAACAAAAATAAACTTAATATACTACTGATAATTTTAACAAATTAAAGCTGTTTTATTTTAATTTTTGTTAAGTTTTGCAATACATAAGTATATATATATATATATACATAGAACAAAAAAACTTTACCTCTAAAACCGACGCTTTTAGATCATTTGTAGTTTTTTTGTTTCAAACAAGTAAATCTTTTTAAGTTTATCAACTTCAATACCTTTGTTATCTCTTATACATTTATTTATTCTTAATGCAGTGCAAAATAGAATAGTCCGATATTCTTTTAAAAATTTTAGAAATTAATTACTATTTCGTTAACTTTTAATTTAACTTTTTACTTAAAGTAAATACATTATAATCAAAGTAAAATTGCAATTTTTTTTCTAACAAGTAATTGATTTTATCTGTTAATAAAAACGTTCGTAATATCAAGTTCCTAGTGTTATAAGACTTATTATTTTAATTTAAAAATTTCAAGCTTTAAGTATGTAAATTACATGGTTTTAACTAATATAAAAACTATGTAGTATTTTGAAACTTCACTTCAAAATTTTAGGTTTTAGTAATATTACACAATACATGTTTTCAAACAAAATATAGTAAACTTGTCAAGCAAAAATTGATTTTTATTAAATTAGATTAAGACTATAACAAGTCTAAGCTAGAGATTAATAAAGCTTTAGAAAATCATGAGTAGTTTTAGATTAATATGTTTCAAAAATATACTTTTTGCTCTTTTTAAACAAACTCTCTGAGTAAATGGCAAAGTAGGGTTTTTTTGTTGTAATGAGTATATTTCTTTTAATACTTATTTTTTTGTAAGACTTTTTATGTTACTTATATATTTTTTTCAGATTTAAAATACCGCTTGCTGTAAGTTGTAAAAATACTGCAACCTGTTTCTAAATGTTAAATGATAAATTAATTATTTGGTTAATAATTAAACTCTCTCATACCGTCTAATGTCGTAATTAACTGGTCTCTTATTTTTTTGCTTTAGTAAAAAATAGCTCGCTTCCTTTAGCTTTACTCTTTACAGTTGCCATCAGCCATCTATGACCAACAATCATTAAAAATACAACCTGCAAATATCATTTAGAGCAGTTTGAAACCGCACTGCGCGGTCAACATTAAATCGTTACCGCGTAAAAGGCTCTCTGTGCACTACAAAGCTCAGAATTGAAGCTTGTACTGTGAGCTATGCTCGGACATTTAACGGTATCTTGTATATGTTGTCTGATAGGAATGTTCAGTGTTGCGAGCTGTCAGATTTTAAGCTGTTTCTCATTAGGTACTTATGTATTTAGTTAATAAAACTATGTTTACTATTAAGTGTATTGTGATACATTAGAGAGAATACATAAAATGTAAAGAACCAACATATTAAATAACTATACAAAGAATCAAATTTAGTTATTATAATGGGAGTTATTAGTTAGTTAAAAAAATATTTATAAATATATTATTACTTAAAACTAGGAAAATATAAGACTATATCATTATCTTGGCTTACGAGTTAAGTATTGCATCGTCAACTGATTTTGTAAAAAAAAGTTCAGAACAACTTATACTACAACTTTTTTAAACTAACTTTTATACATTTTTCTTTTGTGTTAAGTGATCTTTTATGATACCTACATTGGGTGGGTGTCACTTTTACCTGAGGACACTTTTACACGAGAGGACAACTTTGCACGGCTTTTTTTCACGAGCGTCACCTTAGACGAGGGGTAACTTTTGCACAGTTTGATACTTTTACAATATTATATTTTTTAACTAAACTAAAAATATTTGTTTAGATATCACTATTACCCCTGGCCCTTACCCTCAGTCAATGTTTTTTTATTTACATAATTTTTTTTTTTCTGTTTTTTTTGATTAATTTTTTTTGTTAGGTATATTTTTTTTATATGACTGTTGCCCCTATCCCTTACCCTTGATTGGTTTTTTTTTAATATTAATATATATACATTTTTTTTATTCTACATTTTTATGTTTTATTTTTACTATCGCTGTTATTAGTAACCCTTACCCTCGATCGGTAACTAATTTTTTGTTTTATAACAATTAATCCTTTTATATTTTTTACTTGTTTAATTTTTCTTTTCATTTTTAAATTCTTTCTTAAAATTACCCTTCATGCAAAAGTAATCCTGTGTAGAAAAGTGACGCCGTGCGAAAGTGTCCCCTGCGATAAAGTAAGCCTAAGTACAAAAGTGTCCACTCGTGCAAAAGTAACCCATTCTCACTTACATTAGTATCTGTTTTGTACTCGTTTGTAAAATAAAACATTGGCCATCGTGCAATTTTTTAGATAGATTTTGAATAAAGCAAGAAAATCTAAAGTGTTAATACTTAGACATTTTTAAACAGTTATTTAAAAACTGGTTATGATTTTAAAGTTTGTCAAGAAACTCAGAAAATCAAAATTTACAAGACAAAAATTGCACTTAATAAATGAAAAATAAACATCTTGCTGTTAAAAACACTAAACTGTTGAAAAAAATTTAGAAGTAAGAGAAAAAGTTGAATTTAAAAAGACATATACATATATTTTTTCTTATCAGAAACTTAATATTTTTCAACTTAAGGTTTTATAATAATCGATAATTTAACTGAAAATTTTACATTTGTTTGTATTAACTTTACACGTTATTATTTTTTCATTATTTTACAGTTTAAAATTTGAACTTATAAAATGTGTGAACATAAAAAAATTAACAAAAGATAGTATTTTAACTGTTTAAATTTTTAACTGATTTTTACAATTGCTTCTGCTAAGAAAAAATATACGTATATGTCTTTTTAAATTTAACTTATTCTCTTACTTCTTAATTTTCTTCAACAGTTCAGTGTTTTTAACAGGAAGTTCTTTATTTTTCATTTATTAGGTGCAATTCTTGTCTTGTAAATTTTGATTTTCTACCATTTTCTTTTGAAGAAGCTGTTTAAAGGAAGATAGCAAGAACTCAGCTTGGTATAGATCTAAAAGTATGATACAGAATTACTATAAATTGTTTTTCATTAAGCATAATTAAAAACAAAATATATATTAAGTAATTAAGGTAGTACAGTTTATTTCTTCAACATAACTTTATTAATTTACAAGTTTGAAACCAAGTTACAAACTTGTAATTAATACTTTTACAATCTCAAAATAGCTTTTAAAATGTAGAGGATCAAAAAAAAGGAGGCTTAATTGTAAGAACTTTATTAAACAATTAGAATCAAATAATAAAAAGACTTTTTCTACTATACTACTTTTTTTATCTGATTTCTCATAAAAATTTAAATAAAAGTTTTTTTTTTAAGATACTAGGGGTAGGGAGTACTTGGGTGATATTTTCTTGACTGTATAGACATATGAATTGGATGTAAATTGACTTCATTAAGTAGAATTCAAAAAAAAAAACTACCAAAAAAAAATGGCAGTCTAAAAAACTGATTTCAACCCAAAAGTTCACATACTTTCATGATTTTTGACTTGAATTTTAATTTAGTCACTTATAAAAGTCTTACACTTGTAATTTATATCTTAAATGAAAACTTATACTTATAGATATAAATTCAAAGATATTTCAACATATTTTTGACGTCATTAACACACAAAATATGAAAAATTTGTCTGTAAAACAGTATGTAGTTTCCGTAAAAGCCATCAAAATTCAATCTGAATTAGTTTTAACTACTTCTTTATCCACCTCATCATCTTCTTCTTTATCCAAAAACTTTCCAGACGTAAAAAACAGTTCCTTTTACCTTGTCTAAAGCTGCTAAAAACATTACGCACACTACTGAAGTATGGAGGATCTATGAGTTTGTTTATTCAAGCACACGTACCTTGACAGATCATAAGTAGTAAATGGCAGAAAATAAAGCAGAAATGACTTTCTATACAAAACCAGACAACATAAAGTCTACTCTGCTTTTTGATGCAACATCAAAAACTCAGATTGATGGAGACTGATCTGCTCTTATTTTTGTAAATTCTGATAACCTACGTTTTTCTTCTAGGCCATTGTTTTTGCCTTTGATGACCTTCAAAATATTGTCAGAATTATTAATTAAATTCATAATTAATATTTTTATTTTAAATGAAAGGTTTAATAGGTTCATAAAAGTCTCAACACATAAAGAATTATAGAGGGTCAAGAGCAGTACAAATTGCCTTGTATTCAGTTATTCATTAGACTTCAACATTAAATTTATTTTCAAACTTTTAACAAAACTGCACACTTTTATATAAAATCAAAGGTAGTTAAAACTACTCTATTCCCTTTATGACGTCATCACACGTTATTCTTGATTTTTTTTGCAGATTCGTAACTTTTTTGAGCTAGCTACGTCCCTGGTCACAACTAAAAAGGAATGTATATTTCTGAAAGATAAAAAATACATATGTAGATCTTATTTGAATCAAAAAGCTGTCTTTTCCTCTATGCGAAACATTAAATACTTTTTAAGCTATGGCTTAAATGAACTACATAGTTATTTTCAGTAGTTTTAAAATATCTTGGAAAATTTATATAATTTTGCAAACAACCAAAATGTGGCTTGTAGATTTTAATAAGACCTAAACATGTATTTTTATTCTTTTCAAATTTATAATACTTTTTGAAATATAGTTTTTTAACTATTTTAATAAGAATTTAAATTGTGTGAATTTGAGTTTTCCGAACTTGAATTTTCATGTAACCCAGTAAAAAAAACTAGTTTTTTTGAAACTTTATAACTAAGAAATATACGCACAATTTTATAGTAGTTAATATTTAGTCAATTTGTAGTATATAAGCTTTGTCTTTTGTGTGACTTGGTTATGCTCTTCTGAATAGATTTTGAAATTTTGTTCAAATTCTAACAATAACAATATAATATAGAACGAAAACTAGTCGTTGTTTTATTAAGAGTGTAAGATTAAATTAAAACAGAAAAGTAGAATTGTTTTTGTAAATCAATTTGATTTAATAAATTAAATCTAGATAAAAATTTAAGTATTTTAACTGCTAATATAATACCTGTTTTCACAAGTACTGATTGAACTAAATATCAAAAAAAGAAGTGAAATTAAGTTGAATGAAAATAGTTTTTTAAAATTTAATTTATATAAAATACCAAGTTTATAAATGGCATAAAGAAATAAACAAAAATTAAGTCATTCCAGTATTAGTTACTGCATTAAATTTTAACCTTGAATACGACGAAAATAAACTAAAATAAGTTATAGCAACAAAAAATTTTATAAAGTTTTTTACTTGACTTATAATTGTAATAAAACCTGTACTTTTAATGTTGAAAATTCACTTAATAAAAGTAATTTTATTAAAACCATATGAATAAGATCAATAATGGGTACAGAATTCCTACAATTTATAAAAAATAATATTATTTTTCCTTACAATAGGTACTATATAATATAACAGTATTTTTAAAATAAGTTGTTAACCACATCTAGGTAATTTTGGTTCGAATCAATTTGTTTGATACTATTGAAAACACAAATTAATGTGAAAATAACACGAAAAAAAGTAAAATTAAAAATAAAATAGTCATGGAAGTTTTTAAAAATATTCAGCTTTAATAATTTTGGTAAATATACACTACATAAATTTATCTCTAAAGACTAATTATGCATAAAAAGTAAACTCGAAATTTGTATAGTGTATATTGTAAAAAAAGTTAAGACAGGATAAAGCTGTTTATGAAAATTATAACTTGCATGTGTTATTTTTTTCGTACTTTCAACTCAAACAAAGTATGGTAATTAAAACCATTTTATGAACACGATCAAGTGGGTCATGAATGAGACTTCATGTGTTTTTTTAAGTGAGTTGAAAAGTAAAACTTTTTATTACAATGAACACAAGAATGTTTTGGCTCATAATGAAAACGCAAATGATTGGTCAATTGACCTTTAGTTTTGAAATATCTGTCATCAGGGCATATCTCGCACTTGAACTTTCTCTCATCACTGTGAGTGGCCAGATGCTGCTTTAATTTATACCTAGTAGCAAATCTTTTATTACAACTAGAACATACGTAGGATTTTTCTCCAGTGTGAGTTCTAATGTGATTAACAAGATCTTTGTTATAGTAGAATCTTTTTTGGCAAACTTCACACTGATGAGATTGTTCGTAATGATAACGCAAATGGTTGGTCAATTGGCATTTAGTTTTAAAGTATCTGTCATCAGGGCATATCTCGCACTTGAACTTTTTTTCATCACTGTGAATTGCCTGATGTCTTTGCAAAGCATCTTTTCGAGAAAATCTTTTATCACAAGTAAAACACACATAGGGTTTTTCTCCCGTGTGAGTTCTGATGTGATTAACAAGATCTTTTTTCAAATAAATTTTTTTTTGGCAAACTTCACACTGAAGAGATGGTTTGTAATGATACTTCATATGGCGGTTCAAACCACCTTTAGTTTTGAATCTCCTATCATCTTGGCATATCTTGCACTTAAATTTCTCTCATCACTGTGAGTTGTTTTTGTAATAAAATTTATTTTTTATTACATTATCAAAATTCTAAAAGTTATGTTTTTAGCTTTCAATATAAGAAACATTTCCTAAAAGTTTTAAGAAGATTGCTTAAAAAATGAAGGAGGAGATAAATTTTTAGTGAATGTTTTAATTTAAGAAACTTATTAAGAAAATAGACCCTCAAAAATTTGTGGACCATATGTTTGTATTGGAAACTTTTTACAAAAAATAAAATATCTCAAAAATTAAATGATATTTTTGAATTCTATGAAAACAGGCTTGTAGTTTATATTTAAAGCTTTCATATATAGCCATAGTTAATTTATGTAAAAAAAAAATGTCGGACCCCCCTATGGCCTTAACTACATTTAAGTTTTTAATATACAAAAGAACAAAGACTTTAATAAAAAGAACTATAGTTAAAAGGTTAATAAACAAAAAGATCTAAGTTTAAAAAATGATACAAATTAAATTACAAAAATGCATAGAAAAGTAAATGTTAATGCAAGAACTGTAATTTTTTTATATTTTAAAAATTTGAATTTTTTAAAGTATTTATTTTAATTTGTTACTATTTGTTTGTAATTGAATATTTTTATTATCTGGATTTTCGATTAATTGTTTTAACAATTTACTTTTGCTTGTATCTATTAAAACACTTAAACCTAAATCAGTAATTTTAAGTTTTTTATTAAATACAAAAGCTAAAAAAATTTTGTGGTAAATTGTTTACTAATCAGTATAAATTGGAAAAATAGAGTTATTTTAATATCTTTAGTTACTTATGAATTACACATATAAGATAATTAGTCAACACAATACTATTCACAATTTTTTTAAATCTCATCCAGATAATCCCAATTTTGTCAATTTTAGTAAATGAATAAAAACTAAAAATAAAAAATAAATAAAATTTAATACTTTCTGATAAATTAAAATATAATAATTTTGATGGTAATATGATTAATAAGTAGGATAATAAATAACTCTAATAGAACACAAAAAAAAAACATATAAACTACTTAAAATTGAACTATATACTTGATGAATTATGTTTTTTTTTACTTAAATCTAGTCAAACTATAATTAGATTAAACTATTAAAAAAAAACTTTAAGTTTTTAAGGATAAAATATTATTACCCAAGAAAAAAATATTTAGTTAGAGAAATTTGCACGATAAATTATCCATTATGATTATTGTTAGTAAAGATTGTTAAATTTTCACTATAAAATAATAGGTTGGATGTTTATTAAACAAATATACTTAATTTTTGTACAAGTTGATATTTAGCCAACCTGTAAAATGTAAGTTTTAATCATTAAGTATCTTGGTTTCATCTTCTAAATAACTTTTAAAATTCTAAATTTAAATCAAAGATTAGTTATAATTTGTCACTGATTTTTTAAGAATGACAGGTTGAAAAATACTTATAGCAAATTTTCTTCAGGTTATCAATATTACAAGTCAAAGGGACTATTTTTGTTTAAAATTAAGTTTAAGGTAAAAAACTGTGTTAAATAGTATAATGACATTGAAAAGATATTCTAAAGCTTATTTAAATGTGATTTACAAAAATAAAAAAAACATAAACCATCTGAGCGATACAATTTTTGTCTCAAACCCAAATTTTACTACTAATCTGGTGTTTAAATTCCAGGTTTATAGTGTTTTTTGCTCAAAATTCCAGACTTTTAAATAAATTCCTTTAGTTTTAGGTTTTTCAAGGATTCCAGGTTTTTTTACAACCTTGAATTAAATTTGTTCATCAGTTTGTTTTACAATAACTTGTTTCTCAAAATCAACATTAAAACTTTTAAAACATATTAGCATAACACAGTAGATTTAAGTTATATACTATATAGTAATCTTAAGTAACTATATGGTTTAATTTAATGGTTATTAACCTATTTTAAGTGAGTATGATAGGTATTTTGAGAATTTTTATTCTATTATTCAAAAAATAAACAAAGCTTACTTTTATTCATAAGATTGTTATTTCCACTTTTGTCAACTATTTAATAACCAAGTTTAGCATTTTATTACTTGTTTAGAAGTAATCGACTAAAGCATAATTATGTAATCAGTAAGTTATTTAAGACTTTACATAAAACTACAAATACTACATTGAAATTCTAAATGTAAAGAAAATTACCATGAAGATATAACAAGTTTTGGTGCAACTTGTAGAAATTCAGTAGTTGATTGTTTTAAAAACAAATGCATGAAGTTTTATTCAAAACAATTAGATGACAAAAGTGTACGAGCTTACAATACTTTCAACATTACAGGTAAGATAATTTAGAAATTATTTCAATACTGGTCTTATTGTTAAAATTAGTCTTAAACTTTTTGTCTTATTTTATAAGTTTAATGTTATAATCAAAGAAATTTTTAAGTGCTTCGAAAAAGTTGTACAATTAGTATAAAAAAGGCTTCATATTACTTTTTAAGTGTTATAAAAAACTGCTTGAAAACTTCAAATACTGTAAACTACTACAAAAAAATAATTTAGATAATTATAAGTGAGGTAAAAGGTCTGAAGGTTATATACGAGCTGAGTGATCTATATTAATGTTCGCATTTAATTTTATATAAAAGTTTAATTTAAAACAATTAGTTTTATTCTATAAACATAAAAAAATAGCAAAATTTTGAGATATAGTCATTTTCTTTAAACTTTTACAATATAATCATATTGGTTTACTTTTTTTTTACAGTTAAACTCTTAAGAAATATAGAATGTCAAAATATAAGTTTTTTTTTCTATGTACTTAACTCAAGTATCAGGTAATTTTTTTTTTATTTAACAAAATATCCTCTTAAAAGACTAATAAGATGTATGACCAATAAATAAAAAAAACATCCTAAAAATGTATTTTTAGAAGATAAATAATTCAGTGTTATATATAATTAAAACTATTATATTTAGAAGATGAATTAGCTGCTTAAGCTTAAGTAAAGATAATATTTTAACCAATTACTCCTTTTTCGGGCTTTTATCTTTGCTTTTATCTGAGGTTTTTTTTAATCTCTTTCTGTTTGTCCTCTCATATCTCAAAAGTTGGTTAAGTTACCAGAAAAGTCAAAAACATATAGTTTTTAAAATAAATATCAATATATAAAAGCAATATATAAAAACAAATGTATTTAAATAACGATTACAAATGTGTTCCAATGACAAAAAAAAAAAGATGTAAGGTATACTACACTTTAGTATATAAAACCTTTAACTTACATTATATAGAACAACTTAATATTAGCTATTGTTTTTGTTTGCAATAAAAAATATATTCTAATTTATATATAGAAATCACGACATTTTTCAATACAAAATTGAATTTTAAACACAGCAATAAAGAAAATTCTATACTAATAAACAATTTAAAAAATTTATATCTCCTTTATAGTTCACTAAAGAAATTTTTTTTTTATTTGAATTTTAAGCTTTATCATGTCAAATTTGAGTTTCAAAAACTCTTGTATTGTCTAAAATCACGAGATTTACATTATTGTGGGTTTATATCTTTTACAGTTCAGTCTTCACTAAAATTTTGAAACATTTTCTACACCTAATATCATCCGTTCGTAGCCTACTTCTCACTTAAAATACAATTAAAAATAATACTTTTTTTACTTTTTAACAACAATTAGCAACTATTTGTATTGCAATATATAACGGCATGATATAATTCGGGTTGTCAAAAAACGTTGAATACAGAAAAAATCTAAAATTTGGCAATTTAGATTTGAAAAACCTAGAAAAATATAGAGTTTGAGAAATTTTGAAAAAAACCTGTATTTTTGAACAAAAATCACTATCGGGAATTTTAAATAATTTTGTTAAGTAGTAAAATTTTGATTTGATAAAACACATCTATCTTATAGGTAAAAAAAACCTTGCAAGATCATTT
>NW_028139670.1:0-52093 GCF_965202585.1 Thalia democratica
TGAGTTTTTGTAAATTAACAGTTAAATTTCTCAGTAAAATATTCATTACAAAACGTTTTATCAGTTTTTATTTTCGTATTTGAAAAAAGTTTTAAACTGTCATTTTATACATCAATTATTCAAACTTTACTCGTTAAATATTTGTACAAAAAGACTTTAAATTCAACGATAAATAGAAACATAAGTAACTTTTTTTTTTAATTTTTACGATATTTTTTACAAGAAGCTATTGAATATCTTATTCTATAGTAAATGGTTTTTTCTTGTGCATACGAAAAATAACAAACTTTTTGTGGTATATTATCTACTTGTTAAATTATATTTAGAATGTTATGAGATTTATAAACGTATTAGTTTTAAAAATATTAATGTTGTTAAAATATATATGTTTTTTATATATTAAACTTATCATTTTTAAAAGACTTTTTTCTAATTTTAAGAACTTTTAAAACTTAATTAGCTCATCAACCTAAAACAAAACTAAAAATTTAAGCTAATCATAATTTAAGTTTGAAAAGAAAGTATTCCTAATATGCAGTAGAAAATATCTACAAAAAACATCGGCGAAAGTCTGCAAAGCAGAAGTCCGGATTTTCGTTTGCTGTGAGACAAGCTCAAGTTTAACAAAAGAGTTGATCATGCCAATTCGATCATTAGACCACAAGTTTCGGTAGACTGAGACCGGTTTCGTCCTTATTAGTACTCATCAGTCAGTCACAACCGAAAAACTTGCAATCGTCAATCTACAAACGGTTTATCATGCTTTCACATGAAGCAATCATTTGCTGGCAATGATCAGTGACGTCAGCATTGTCTTTGCCGTGCAACGTTTAAAACATTGTCCACTAGGCAAGACATCTGGCACGCTCGTTTTAGTACGATCAACAAAAAACATCGGCGAAAGTCTGCAGAGCAGAAGTCCGGACTTTCGTTTGCCGTGAGACAAGCTCAAGTTTAACAAAAGGGTTGATCATGCCAATTCGATTATCATACCACAAGTTTCGGTAGACTGAGACCGGTTTTGTCCATATTAAGACTCATCAGTCAGTCACAACCGAAAAACTTGCAGTCGTCAATCTAAAACGGTTTATCATGCTTTCACATGAAGCATCCATTTGCTTGCAATGATTTTTCGGTTGTGACTGATTGATGAGTCCTAATAAGGACGAAACCGGTCTCAGTCTACCGAAAATTGTGGTCTTATGATCGAATTGGCATGATCAACCCTTTTGTTAAACTTGAGCTTGTCTCACGGCAAACGAAAGTCCGGACTTCTGCTCTGCAGACTTTCGCCGATGTTTTTTGTTAATCGTACTAAAACGAGCGTGCCAGATGTCTTGCCTAGTGGACAATGTTTTAAACGTTGCACGGCAAAGACAATGCTGACGTCACTGATCATTGCCAGCAAATGGTTGCTTCATGTGAAAGCATGATAAACCGTTTGTAGATTGACGACTGCAAGTTTTTCGGTTGTGACTGACTGATGAGTACTAATAAGGACGAAACCGGTCTCAGTCTACCGAAACTTGTGGTCTGATGATCGAATTGGCATGATCAACCCTTTTTTTTGAAAATATATAGGAATGTAATATAAGGAAACAGTTTAAAAATCTTTCCAGCAAAACTTATTTTATTTGATTTACTTCTTAGCAAAAGTTTTGTGGTTTAAAAGATTAAACTATAATAAGTACAAGCTTACTAAGTAATTCCAAAAAAAATTAATTCGGGCATTTTAAATTATCATACCGAAAAGAATAAAACAATTTTTTGCAGCCAATGGTGGAGTATTATTATGCAGTTATTTAATACTTGCTAAAATTATCATTTACCGCAACTTTTTTTTCGGATATTTGTACGAATATCGACAAAGCGGTCAATTTTGTTTTGGCCCGGATTCAAGCCACAAATGCAAATTGCGTTTTATACTAACTATCTTTATGTCGGCTGAACGTGTTTCAATTTTTAATTAAGAACTAGCGTTGTGGAAAGCAAGACTAATCTTCCAATATTTTTCAGCATGTATCAACGTTTGTAATTTGAAAAAAGTTTAAACAACTCTGAATTTAAATATATACATATATAAGGTTGAATTGTAGTTTTTTATGGATACACTTGTTTACTTTTGTTTAAAGCTTAAACTAATTACTTAGTAAACAGTTTAAAAATTTAAAAGATTAAACAAAAGTCATAACTAATAACTATACTATTTTAACAAAATGTTTTGTTTCTCAACGTTGTAACGTTAAAGAAACTTTAAATAATTGAGATTTAATAAGGATATAATAACTTTATACCTCCTAGAAAGCTTGAACTAATAATATAATAAGTTAACAAAAAAAAAACTTAAAGTTATTAAAATCAGCTTACTTAAGCAATTCAACATCATAATGCTTCACGGGAGTTTTTAAAACAATGTTTTTGTTTTGCTTTAAAATACAAAACTTAGTTTGTAGTTATTATAAATAAAATGACTATATAACGATTAATAAAAATAAACCTGTTTTAATGCAAATGTACACAGGTTTACTTGTCATTCTGTAAACTTTTACTTGTATTGATATATTGTAGTATCTTCCAGGCAACGTTGTTGTCATTTTAAAATTCCTGTTAAAACGATAAAACGTGAAACTTTTGAAACATTAAAAAATTTATTAACTAGCTCTTTTTTTCAATTCGTCGAAAAATGCGATTGAAGACAAAACATCAAAAAGTTTACACATCAAAAATTTCTTTAATTTTAAAATTAAAAATTTTAAAATCTAATTGCTAAAATAAAATTAATCTAACTTGGCGAAAAAAAAGCACTTTTAACCATTGCCCTTTAATTTGTTTATAACAAATTTGGGTGATTTGTGTTGATCAAAATAACAACTCATCTGATTAATAAAAAAAATGTAGTTTTTGCCAAACAAAATAGGGACAAAGTAAAAAAATTGTTTAAATTTACGGCAGGTATCAAAAAACTGAATATTGATTGGTTGAACCTTAACAGAGATTGATTACAATATAAAGCAATAAAATGATATAAAAGTGGCTTTAGATAAATGATATTTAAAGATTTAACTATACAGCCTTGAGAAAATTTATGATATTTAGTTTAGAAAAGTAAGTAATTACTGAAAGTAATACATTCGCTAAGTATCATACATCTTGACACTGACTGTACCTAACAAAATTTTGCTTCTGAAAAATCATTTTGATATGTATGAGCTGTTTTAACGACTTTAAAAAATGTTGATACAAAGCAGCTTTTAACAAGATTTCATATCTATAGAGATAATAAAAAATCATATAAGTTTTTTTGTTACATTAAAAACAAAGTATAATAGTTTCAAATTGAAATAACATACTAAAGAAGATTTGTTTGTGATAAGAAACAAATAGGTTTTAAATTACATATGACTGAGTCTGTACTACCTTTTCATGCAATATAATTGTTTTGTAGCTTGGCTGAACAGTTTAATGTTGTACATGTAATTTCGTAATAGTTTTTTTTGAATTTATAGTTTTGATCTTTACATAACCATTAAAACTACATAATATTGCCTAATGTTCTGAAAAACCTATATTTGTCTAGCTAAATGTATATAATAGCAGCGAATAACGTATTCATGATAAACTTTATTCTAAAGCCTATTTTTCGGCACTTAAATAATCAAAATAAAATTTTTACGCAACATTTGTTAATTTGGTAAAATTTACACTATTCATATGCAGTTAAATTTCAGGGTAATATTTAAAACCTTAAAAACTTAATTATTAAAAACTTTTTATTAACTTAAAATCTACAGTAGTTAAAAGTTTAGTTAACTATAAAGTAATCAACAACTTTTACTGTTTCAAAGAAAAGTGTAATTTTGAAATTTTCTTAGTTCTTTACAACACTTATTATACTAGAACAGAAATTTTAAACTTCATAAGTAAAGTGCTTAATAAAATACTTTTTCGTTTGTAAAAATAGTAGCACGACTATGTTAATTATAAAATATGTTTATTTAAAGTCATAAAGAAAATAACAAGTTTTAAAAACTACGGAATAATTATGTATGTGCTTGGTAACGTCAAGTCTTTAAATTGAAAAAGCAAACACAACTAGAAAAGAACTGTTGGTTTTTAACATAGATAAGAAGCAGTCTTTAGAAATTGTTGTACAACTATCTTTCGTTTACACACCAAAACTACAAATGCTCATTCAAAATGTTCGTCATCGCGTAGATATTTAGAAGCTTTAAAAAAATTCACAACTATTTGTTAATAAATTGCAAAAACAGAAGAGTTCACAGATACCAATGAGTTGTTATGTAAACAAACAATAATACTTATATTGTTAAATAAATTCATACTAACAAGCATCATAAAACTTTTCTAGCAACATTGCTTGAATTAGATGAAAGTAACAAATTGTTTTGAGCACAAATGTTCTTAGAGTTATACTTCAGTAATTCTGTATTTTAGTACAGCACAAATATTTAGTTGTCTTCCAAGTACAAGATTAAGAAAACACAAGACAAGCACAAATTTTATTTACGATATATACAAAGACAGTTATGTAACATTTCTATAAGTAAGTTGATACTAAACATGCATCATAATTAATCTGTCAGACACAAACTTTAAGTTTAGTTTACTAATGGGTTTGATGTTTTCAAAATATTTATTAGAATTTGCACTGAGTTATTCAGCACTTTTTAATTAAAACTGAAAAAAAAAATTAATATCTATCTAGTGTCAAATTTCAAACCTCCTACTTTTTCCGAGCAGGTTTTTTTGGTTGGTGACGTTGTTTGCGATTTGGAAACTTGTCACTAGGGGGAGTCGTCTGCAACCCAACTAATTTTAAGGCTGTTGTTCACAGAACCGTCTATTTTGAAGTTTCTGGCCGGGGATAGGGGAGGACTGACTGTGAAAAATTGTAACAAAAATGTATTATAATGTATATTTATTAATTAGGGTTCGACCATAATTGTCACGAATAAAATTTCACTAGTTGTTTAATCAAATTTTTATTCTTTTAGTTTAACAGAAGTTAAGTTTTACAAAAATGTATTAAAAATGTTTTTGCTGGAAACTTTTGGTTCACGTGCTTTGAACTTTGCTTTAAAAAAATACTTTTGGCTAGGTTATTTATAAAAGGTCCTTGGTGGAACAGAACATGTTTAAAATAGAACATTTAATAAAAAAATCATTATAATTTACTTAAATATAATTAATGTTGCCCAAAAAATGTAACAAAAATGTATGATAATGTATATTTTTGTTATTCAGTCATAAGACAAGGGCTCGGCCACAATTATGAGGGAAAAAATTGCAGGAATTGTAAATATTCAATAAAGCTTTTTTTTTTGTTGTTTGTTTAATTTAACAACCTGAACTTAACAACTTGTTTTACAAAAGTGTATTAACTATAATTTCTTCTTAAAACTTTGGGCTAAGCAGCCACTCAAGTATTCCATATTGCTTAAAAAAACTATTTAATGTCGGATATTTAAAAATTATTTTCTTTGGACATTTAGTTTAAAAGGATTACATAGATAAAAGGTTGTTACAAAATTACAATTATAAAAAACTATAATCTTACCACTTATATTGTTACAAAAGTATACGTTTAAATTTTATAACACAAATAAATATTTTAAGTTGTTATATGTTTTTTACTAAAATTTTTTCTAAAATCATATTTATTAAGCTCTCACTTATCATTATGAAATTACTCTAAAAAATGTTATTTTAAACGCTTAAACTCGCCTTTTTGATGAAATTCTCAATATGAAATAAAGTTTTTAAGACTACGCATAATGTAAAATAAATCTAAACTTTAGCTTTGATCTCCGTGAAACGTTTTTAAAAACCTTGAAGTTTCTTTCATGAACATCTGCATTAAATCGTAAAGTTGTACAAAAATTACATCATAAAAGTTTACATACTTCAGAATACTTAAGAAACCAGATAGTGTCATTTACTTACGAATCAAGCTGACCAAAACAGTTTTATATCCTCGCTAACTCTTAATTAACTTTGTTTTTACTGTTGTTAAAACCAAAAACCAAGGGTGTTACTCGTAATGTGACCTTTATTTAGCGCCTTTTTATTAATCCGCACCGGCCAAAATCATTGACTTTGAAGCCCGTCAAAACCGATTAGAAACCGTACTTTTCGGCATTGTGACGTCATAATTGTATTGAAAACGTACAACGCCACTTTTGTTCGGTTTTCAAACGATCAGGTTGTTTGAAGCGAGTTAGAATTACTCACACAAGATGCTAAAAATTTTATTATTCAATTATCAGACATGTCACTTACGTCACAACTGCTTTGATGCGTTCAAAGTAGTTTAAATCATTTTGGTTAATGAGTCTATTTAATTGAAAGCATTAGTTTTAAAATTCTAGAAGTTTTTGGTGTTTAAAGCAGTTGATATAAAAAAATCCCTATTTACGTCAGTTATGCACAAATATTGGAACTAAAAAGTATTACAGACAGACAATAAGTTATTTTGTAGTAATAACATTTTTTATTCTTTTAGACATGCTTATTTTTAACTGTCGAGCAACTACTTACATACACTACTTGAGATTAAGTTTGTATTCTACTTGACATTTATATTAACCAAATGGCAACCGCAGCAAAGTTCAAGTTTAAGTTTAAGTTTAATTAAAAAAAAAATTCTAGTTTCTAGTTAATAACAACTAAAAGTTACTTCATAACGTTCACAAAGAAAAAACAGTTTGGAAATTTTTACAACTCATTTTGATAATGATAATTTAATAACATTACTTATGTATACTTCAAGTATACTAATAATAAATAAATAAAAAGAATTAAGACTGACTTTAAAAGTTCAGAAAAACTGTATTTAAGATCATTGCATAATTTTTCTAGTTAAACACTTTAGCAGTAGGGAAAAATTTGATATCAAATTATAAAAACAAAGCTAAAATAATTAGAAAAAAACAAATAACATAAGTTTGTATTTAGAACTAATAACTTTTTTTTTAAATACAGGTTACTTGTTTAAACTAAAGGAATAATTTTTGTTCTGTAATTAAAAGCTTCTAAACTTACATTTTTTAAAACAATACAAAATATTTGACATTGTAACAGTATTGTTTTTGTCTATCCATTAAAAAAATCTTTTTTTTTTTTAACTTATTGTATCGTACATATATTTTCAATAATTTTTTGAGTAAACTAGCTATATATAAAACCCATTTTTAATTAGAGAATTTAAAAATATTTACGATATCTCAATTTAACTATTTAAAAAAAAAATACTTAAATGTTTGCATAAAGACTAAGTTAGTTATTAGTATGTAGTGACCTGTTTCGTAATGGTTGAATGCTTGTGAGCACAGAGTCTCTGCCACGTTCATCTGCACGTGTTCCAGCTCGTTGTACGAGCTCACCGGAAAGTACAGGTCGTAAACTGATGCGTATATCTGCTGTCGTTTTTACTAGAGTTGATTGTTTATTTTGTGGTAGTTTTGTAGTTACTTTCTTGATTTAATGAATATTTAAAAATTCTAAATGTATTTTAAACCATGTTTAAAAACAACATCAATTAATTTGAATAAAAACTTTTTTTTGTAAACTTATATTCAGATGCTTTTTACAGGTAAACTTATGTGTATAATTGAAATACTTACACTGTTTATCTCAAGTCGCTCGCGTTGACAGATTGATTGAAAGCTTTTACCATGCTTTCAGCATAAACGACTATATGAAGCATCTAAACTAAACTATTATATTTTAATTTGGTATTACTTCACAATTTTTGATAACTATATCACTTATTTAAAACATCCTGTGTTTAATTAAAAATTGTTTATATAAAAGTTATATAAAATTTTTATATGTTTGAAATAAGTTCTACCAGCTGTTATGATAAACTATTGTTCCTATGAATTTTAGCAAAAATATAGATTGTTAAGTTCTTGGCTTATTAAAAAAAAATTGAAAAGCAAGGCTTAATTATTCACTAGTTAGTAAACACTAACTAACAGAACTTTAGCAATAAAGTTATTGTTTCATACCTGTTACAGCTATTTAAAGAAATTTATGAACAATAAAATTCTGGCGTAGACAAGAAAAATTAGAGCGTTATATATCCAAATATATTATTTGTAAATTAGTCAAAGCTAGACCAGTCGTCTGGAAATCAGTTTATTTTAGGCTTAGTATTTGAACGTTTAAATGAAACTTTTCAACCTTTAACTAAACACTGAAATTGAATGCGCATTAGGCACGCATTAAATATATTACAATATCTTCAAGAGTAATGAGTCACGTTTGAAAAATTTTTCTGCTGATTGCTGATCAACAAGCGCCCTTGTGTCAGCAAACACAAGCAGCTGATAAGTTCAACAAAAAAGTGAAAGTTTTCATGAAATCACCTCAATGTGCTTTTGGTATTGGTCGTCGGACTTCCCCGAAGTCACAACCACTATTGTCTTGAGCACTTTTCTCCTCCCCAGCTCGAACGCCCTCGAGTGGGCGAACCGCAGAGCTTCCCAAGACTTAAAACTGATAACACAATTTTCCTTACATACCTTAAAACATATAATTTGTAAGCTGATCTTTATTAAAATGTTTTATCGAAGTTTTTAAAAGTATTATCAAAATTAACAATTAATGTTAAAAAACCTTAGTATTTAGCTTTTAGTTTATAGGTAAGCTTTCAAAACTTTAACTATATCCAAACTTAAAACGTTTAGTTTTAGTATTTAAAGAAATTTAAAAAAAATCTTTTTAGGTCATTACTATGGTTTTAAATCTATCTTTTAAGACCAAAACTCTGTTGTTAACTGTATAATGATTGGTTCTGTTGTAAAAACAGTTTTAATTGTAGGCTTACTGAAACTTACAGTGTAATCAAATTTTTAACACACGTTTATTTGAAACATGTCAAAATTGTCTAAAAGTTTTATTTTCAAAAAGATAATTTTATGTTGCCTTAATAGTTAAATGTGTAATTTAACGAAAAAAGCCTTTTATCATTTTTAACAAAAAATATATTTCAAATACAAAAGTATAGACTTAATTTCTGTAAATCATAAAAGTATAAAAGGATATGTCAAATTTAATATAATATCGCACACATTTAACAATGCAATGAAAGTTTTAAACATAAATAAACGCGTCGTAGTTAGAAATTCTTGGAAACAGAATAATATTTCTAACATTTTATATGAGTATTTGGAATTTTTTTTTTTTTTTATTACATAGTGTTAAAATTTTTACGGTTTTGATTTTTAATGTTTAAATTCTACATGATTGACAAACTTAAGTTCGTTGATTCTCCACTGGAGGTCGCTCTTGTCGGTGAAGGCAGCCAACGGAGCGACGTATCTCGGTTCGTCGGCGTACAGAACAATGCCGACCCTGCTCAGTTTGCCCGCATCTATCAGAAATCCGTTGACGAAGGAAAGAAGAAAATTTTGCTTCGCATCCGTGAATTTGTTCACAGTTTACCTGTTTAAGATGTTTCATGTTTGCTGGTGAAAAGTATAAACCAGCATAGAACATGCATTCCTGTATTAAAATTTTAAATTTATTACTAAGACAGGATTATTTAAATGAATCTTAACAAAAATTTGATTGAATTAAAATTTAAATTGATTGAAAAGTTCCTATAAAGCTACAAACATTTTTTTATTAAATTAGTTTTAAGTTGTAATATTTTTTTACAAATAAACTTTATTTATAAAAACAAATTTAAATATAATCTGATTACAAACAGTCATAACAAAACAATGCATGCATTTTATTTCTTTTTTGTATTTTGATTAATTAGTTTAATATTCTAACGCTGAAGTATTAAATACTAGGAAGACGTCTGCTCGGAGTCCGGCACAGATCATGTTGAAGTTGAAGGATTGCATTGAAGAAATTTGTTTCACTCCGTAAGCTCTCACCTGCACCTGATACTCCGTCTTCTCCAAATTGATCAGCTCCACTCTGTCCTCTCGACCTTATTGTGTTTGGAAATAAATTTTATTTATATATTTTTGCATCATTTATAATCGTGAGAGTTAATTTATCTCTTAAACTAGTTGTATGTAGTGAACGTAAATATCTTATGTGTAAATATGTACAAATAATCTTACAACAACTGAATACTCAATAAATAAAGATGTCTTTATTTTTTTTTTCAATATGTCAAAGTTAAATTACCTGTCAACTACTAAGGAAATTTAGCAAACAGACAGTTTGAATATTTAAATACTTTTGGTTTTGGAGAATAAGTTTAATTCAAGAATTTAAATTGTTTATTTTTTGTAACATATGTTAAACATTATTCTTCATCAGGCTGCTGATTTCACGGATTAAAATAAACTATTTTTTTTTTGATCTACGTGAAATTTTTTTGAGTATAATGTAGTTGCACAACTTGTAAACTGTTATGTAATCTTGTAAACTTGTTAACTTAGATTTAATTAATTCAAAATTGTTCAAAATAAAACTAAATAATCTTCCAAAAGGTATGTTCTGACATGCTCCGACTTAAAAATAATACATCTACGTGGCATAATATCTTTTATACAAAAATTGTGTTCCATAGATTGTTTTCATATACTTTATAACTAAAATAAGTTATAATAGTAATGCTTAAAATAATTAAAGTCTCATAAACTAAAATATTGTTTACTTCAACTACAGAATATTGTGCACTTAACTATATATTTGCATAATAGTCTCGATTTTTATTTGCAGTTTAAATAACAACAATAATTGTTCTTAATAATATGTTTTAAACAGATCAATTTTCGATTACGATAAATGATGATAAAATATCAATGATGTAACATGAACTTTTATTTAATAGTTCGTTGTACCTAAAAAAAAATTTTAAACATTTTTCTGGAATAATCAAAACAACTTTATAAAGTTTATTAATACGTAACTAAAAGCATCCAACCGAACGATTGGTACATTTATACTCTGCTAATGGTCTATCAACCCATCTTGGACGGTTTGTACCTGACAACATAGTAGTTGACCAGGTCTTTGGGTCGTTTCCATGACAACTCGGCCATGTCTTCACGAGCCATGCCCAGTTTGAACCAACGCAAAGGCTGAAGTGGACGCTCGTATAAACCTTTAAATATTATTTTCATTTTTTCTAACTAGTTTATTAGCTAGATTATTATTTTTAATTATCAGTGATTATAGATAATTATGCTTTAAGATTGTATTTAAAATTATCATAATAATGAAGTTTAAAAATAGAAACAATTTCAAAACTTGTTTAGCATACGATGTAACATCAAAACTTTCGTACTAAACATAAAACATGATTTAAGCCTGTTGACCATTACCGTATGGACTCTCTTCTGTCCCAGATTATTTGCTGAATCAGCAAAAATGATGCCAGTTTGCGACCCTCCGATTATTTGCACGTCCTCTAAAATAAACGTCACAATTTGATGCTAACAGCGTATCGAACGTGCGCAAATGTTGTACAGAAAACTGATAAGAAACTTAACAAGATTAAAATCGCTGAGGTTTTACATGAGAGACAAACAGTAGTGGTAATTAAAAAATTCCAACAAAATTCATCAGTCTGCTGTGTTTCTTCAAACGCGATTTTATGCTCAAGCAACGCGGAAAGAGCTTACAATAGAAATTTTTATCAATCAATGTCGATAATAAATACGAATTACCAACTTAAAATTATTCAGTTCCACATCAAGTAATTACGAGTTTAAATTAAAAGCTGCTAATTATTTTATGCCTCAAAAGTAACAAATTTCGATTAAAACACTTTTTTTTTTGTTTTAAGAGCCTGCTGTTTAAAAAATGTAAATACTTTAATCTTGTTAACTTTCTTGCTTCAAACAAACTTTAACCTTGCTACGGAAGTTTAAATCACTTTAAATGCTTCAGCACAACTTTTTCTTGCTGTTATTGTGAGCTAAAATACGAATATTAAAAGTTGAAACTAAACTTTAATACAATAAAGCCTAAATAGATGAATGTCATTTTCAACACAATATTAAACTTTTATTAAAAGTTATTAGATATGGTTATTGAGTAATGTTTAAAATTGGTACCTGATTGACGTGACCGTAACCAACTGCAACGGTAACCAAGTAAGGGTGCGACACAAGCCTCCTAGCGGCTTCCCCGACGGTGTCCAATGATGCGGAACCTAGCACGACAACGACCACTTTCGGCACATTAGACCTGGCAGAGTGGCCACCTAGCGGATCGAGTACAACGTCATATGCGTACTGAAGCGACCTGCCAACCCTGTTGTTCAAATCCTTTCTCCATTGCAATGAGCTCAAAGCTATTAAATGTGTGTGCTTCGTTTAACTTTAAAGTTTAAAATTATCTTGCGTTATACTATTCGCAGAAGAATTAAACAGTTTTTTTGTAATTAATTCAACAAGACGCAAACTTTTTAAGTGGTAAATTTTATTATTTAACATTAAAGCAGTATCAATCATTAACAGTCAATAATGTAGAGGTAAATATGTTAATAAGTATTTGTATTCCGACAAGACTTCTAAAAATTTAAATTAATCTTAATTTTTTAATTTATTTAAAGAAGACTAATGACTTTTTCAATTACTTGTTTCGAAAACGTTAAATGCTTATAGTTAAAATATACTAAATTGAAATAAATATAGTAAAATATGTTATAAATGCTAAAAATTATCAAAAAATTGTATACACACAATTAATATAAAAATTCAGTACTGTTTAGTATAATTTTGAATTAAATTAAAGTCTTTTTAACTTAAATATAAAACTTGAAGACAAGACAGACAATTTACACATTTAAGTTATTTTGTGTGAAGACTTTAAAACAGTTAAATTCCGTGTTAAAAACATATACAAAGTTTTATTTTCACTAAAAACTCGTGAAATTTAAGTGTTTCAAGTTAATGACTATCTAATTTTATTGTTAGTAAAATTTATCAAAGTAACATAATTAAGTAGAAATTAAATTTATAGAAAAGTAACACAAAAAAACTTTTAAACCAATACGTTTTAAACTTAGTAAGTTTAATTACAATTTTATTTTTTTCAAAATTCTATCTTTTTTTAAATAAAGACTGACTTTGACTTACTTAGTTTTTTTTATAGAGCTTCGTATTTACACTGATAGCTTATTAATTACATATCAATGATTAACTAAAAATACTGTTAATGTACAAAAGTTTCAGTTAAACACAGTTCATGTATAGTATAAGTGTGATTATAAATGTTTGTTGTTTTATAAAAACGATTGTAAAACTATTTTAACGAGATAAAATAATAGTTTATGCGTACATACTTTATAAAACGTTTTTATTCAAACTACTAACGATTTTTTTGCTAAACTTATAAACTTTTAAAACAATGTGTGTTTTTTTTTTAATTCTTGATTAGTTTTTAAATATAAATTTTTTTTATAAGCTAATTAAATCTTTTTCGTAACCATATTGGTCTTGATACCTTCTAAAACTGAACTCTAATTTATATCCGCATCTACTGCCTTAACGCATTTTAACCTGTATAAATTTACTAAATAATAAAATATCGAGCCTGCATATTGAAAACATTTCAAGAAATAACAAACAATGAACATCACCACACGACCAAAAAAACAGCATCAATGACTAACAATGACCGGTTTTTTCCTAATTAGGAATCATCAGGCTGATATAGTTGTTGGAAACCGCTGTTAAGATTTAAACTAACGGGGTAAAGTACAAAAGCACTAAAGCGACTGTTTATGGGTAAAACAATGCTGTTATTTTTAGGTGTGTTGGGAAGTTTGTTAATTACAATTAATGGCAAGAAATATCTCAACTTTGTTGATGATGGCTGAAGTAAACACTGGTTAAAAGATAACAATAAAAAAAAACAACAAGTTTAACGGGCAATTAGAAACAACTTTTTTGTAGTAAGCGACATCAAAGTAGTTAGTTAAATTGAGGAGAAGTTGTTTTGTGTTTATGAGGTCAACATCTGATGATGCGCTTCGATCTATCATGTACAAAACGTCCATTGAATTGCTTATCATTTCTGTTATTTATTCTAAACTAAAATCATTTATGATATAAGAAATTCAATTATAAAAACATCATTTCTGTTTTTTAGTTTGAATTAAAACAATATAGTATAAAAAAGAATTAATCATGTACAAGGAAATAAACTTATTTTAGATTGTTACGTTAAAATACCTAACATGTTAGTCATTTAAGAAGAGTAACTAGAAAGTCTTTAAAATATTATTTATAAATCATTTTTGAATACAAAAATTAAATCATGAAGTTTAAGATAAAATTATTGTAAATTATATCATAAATTTTGTGTCTTAAGTAGTTTACAACAACTTAACTTTAGAATGTAGTACATTCAAAACCATAGTTTTTATCTTTTAGTTTAAACACTTACTAAAACAGCTTAAATTCTGTGTTTCAAAATGTTTTATTAAGTTCAACAAATTAACATCGCCAAAATACTTTGAAAGAACAAAAGGTTACTTTTGTTATTCGGTTCACTATACTGAAAATAGTAATTGTGATGTTTAAGTGAAAAAAACGCAGCTGTAA
The DNA here is from genome assembly GCF_965202585.1 of Thalia democratica. NCBI lineage: Eukaryota > Metazoa > Chordata > Thaliacea > Salpida > Salpidae > Thalia > Thalia democratica. The sequence goes on from NW_028139670.1 coordinate 14,547, forward strand.
ATGTGCTTAGACAGCCCTCAGAAAATAGCATTAATAAAGATACTGATAAAGTTGTAATAAGGTCTATCGTTTAATATCATAAAAATTTACCCGGGCTGTAAGAAATTTCCACTTACAAATCTTCAGAAAAACTTTTGATCGGTTGATTTTCTGCAAAAACAACACTAATCGGTCTTAATAAGTTGAAAACAGCTAATTGTTTGCTCGCTTTATAATTGCCAACATTAATATAATTTAATCATGGAGCATTATATCAATTAATCATATTAATGGTTTGTGCAAAATGTTGGTAAAAACTAGTACTTGAAAAACAAATCGGAAAAAGTTGACGAAACAAGACTAGTTACATTTGCACAACAATACTTTTATAAGTTAATTAAATATTTTTTAAGATTGAATTCTAATATGGATTATTTATTTCAAGAATTCGGTAATACAGTCTATCTTAACGTTTAGTGTCTAGTTTTTTTCGCAATCAGTCAAGATTAAAGCATGTCTAAGGGCTGAAAAAGACAAAGTAATATATATATATATATATTACTTTGTCTTATTATTATTATATTAAAGTATATATATATATATATACATAAACTTGACCGCAGCGAATAGTTAAAGGGAATGTCATGTTTCAGTTTTTCTTGTTTACCAAATTCAGCCTCTAGTTGAAGTGGCCAACTTCGACAGAGACGACTTTCAACCTCACCAACAATTCAGCGATAAAATTAGCAACAATTTTGAGCGGCAAACTAAACAATGTGGGATGTTGGCGGGTTTGCGGGAGTTCATCTGCATCTCACGTTGTTTTTGTTTCGCGGTGCCTTTTAACTCCGCAATTAGTAACTTTAATCTTTTAATGATGTCAACAATATCGGCAACAATAATTTCTTTTTACTGGCGATTGAAAAATTAAAAGTTATTTTTATTATTTCAAAAGCAACATACCTTGGTGTCTGTTGTTGTGCTTCCTTCTTGTTTTGCGACCTTTTCCATGCTTTGAAGTTTGTGCGGCCAACAGCAAACCGTTTGTGTGAGAACTCTCTTCACTTGAACCATCCTGAACTTCATCACTTATTGGGTCAGGCACTTCTGATATAACGGTGGTGAGTCCAAGAAAAATCACCAGGAATACGTTTGAAATTTGTTTAATGTTCATGATTTTGTTAACCAAGTTCCTTGCAGCATAATGGAGCTACTTTATTGAGTACTTGCTTAATCTAAATAAAAATCTGTTTTTTTTTTAATTTTATCAACTAAATATTTTATTTTTCAGTGTTTGCTATACAATTAAACAATAAACTTAATACAACTTCTTCACTTTTTATTTACTTCAAAACTTTTTAGATTACAAATACATCTAACAAATAAAATATAACAGTATGTTGGTCTCTTAGTGTTGAACAAAAATTATTAATTTAGAAACTCTAAAAACCTGATATGTATCTTTGTATTAAATCTAAAATTATTAAAATACTTCTGCGAGGTATTTGCTGTAGCTGACTTATTATTAAGTGCTCTTAAAAGTTGGCTGCAAGATAAACATCTACAACGCAGAAACTTTTTCACAATTAGCACAATATATTTGATGTTGGACATTCAAAGCAAGTTAAAACGCTGAAGCAATTAATCACTTGCGTCGAAAAAAAAGAAGTAAATTTGCTTCAGCTAAACTCCAAGCATCAAACACGAAATCTCACTGCACCACAAGAAATACTTTTGCTATACAGCATAGAAAAGCTATTTTTTTAAGTGCTTGATATAATTACTTTTAGATTTAAAGAATGATTTATTTCAACACATACACAAAAATATATATTATCGAAAAAATTAAAGTTTCATTTTTTTCTGTTTGCTATCTAAATAAACTATATACTTTGTACAGTTTCTTGACTTGTAATTAAAAATTAAGAATTTTCCAGATTAAAAAAATATCTAAAAAGTAAAGATTAAAAATATATTGATTTGTTATTGCTAAATAGAAAGTCTTACTTAGAAAGTCCACAAACATGAAAGTGATGCATTTGTATCGTTAGTTTAAATAAAAAACCATTCATATATTTCAGTGCTAGTTACTTTGACTAACTTTTTGCTGATTGCTTACAAAAGTTAGTTGCAACATAAACGTCTACAACGAAGAAAGTTTTATTCAATTAGCACAATACATAATTGAAGTTGGATAGTGGAAAGCAAGTTCAAATGCTGAAGCAATTAATCACTTGCGTCGAAAAAAGAAGTAAAATTTCTCCAGCTAAGCTTTGCGCATCAGACACCAGTCTCACACTGTAGCACAGGAATTACTTTTTGTCTTAATTATGCGCTCACAGGTGCTTCATTGTTTCGTCATTAGCGCGCGTGACGTCACTTAGCGCCAAAAGTGACATGTGATTACACTTTCAAGTGTTTTCTGAAACTGCAGTAGGAAAGTTTTTTTTAGTTGATTGCCGCAACAACAATCAATCATTGTTGTAAAATAAGTTCAGTTTTTCTAAGTAGTCTTGCTAAGTTTGCTTTAAATGTAGAAAAGCGTTTCGTAGCAAATAAATATAGTACAGTTAGTTGCTAAAACCAATTAAAACAATTAAAACATCCTGTCTAAACTAACAACGTCAATCATTTTAATTAACACTAAATTAATAACTTCACTCAAGTTAAACAGAGAAATAAATTATTGTTGTTCCAATACATAAATTCAAAAACTGAAAAACAGTGGAAAATTTTATAAATGATTTGAAAAGATGAAGGTTAAATTAAAATGCAGTTCGACAAGTTGAACAGATATTCGTATTAATTTTGACGTTTTTGTTTCTGAAGGGATAAGTTCTGACATGTTTTGTACACATTCCAATACAAATTGAAACAAAATACTCCTGGCACACAGTGCTTGATGAGGTTTTTAATCATATTTACTCAAATTGTTGTTATTTCTGTAAGTATTATCAATAAACTAAACGTATTTGTTATCAATTACTGTGCTTGACATTTTTTTACTAATTATATAGTTTTAATTTTAATAATTAAAAGATAAGCCTAAACTAAAACTAAACGTGAGTGAACAATTTTCCAAAAAGATCTTGAATAAAGTTTATTCGTTTTAAAGAGAATTAAGTAAAATTAAGGTATTTTTCTATCCTAATCTATTTTATGGTAGATGGATAATAAAATAAAATCTTCAAGCAATACTTTATCGACAATCAAAATTTAACTTTAGGTAAATAAGTTATACTGGCTTATCATATGTAACAAAATAGTCAATCAAACCAAAGTGTAACTTACTATTTATTAACCATTCTTTTATGCGAAGGTCAAGCGTAAAGCATATCTAAAAGCGGCTTGAAAGGGGAATAGGAATAAATTTTAAACCAATTAGTACATTTCTTAATCAGCTTACTCTTCAAAGGTCAAAGTCAAATCGCCCTAAAGACACCGGATTATCTCTTCAACAATGCAAAGGCGACGATTGAATATCAGCAATAAAATAAAAATTAATAAATAAAAACTTTCGACTTTCTTTTCTCTACAAAGCACTTTGTTGTGGATTAGCTGTTTGTTTACTTAGAAATCTGCGCTCGGAAGCTAATTGAACTTGTATTAATTCCCCTCAGTTTTCTGTTTGTTGGCGAATTATACACTTGATGCACATGAACAAGTCTTCACCATCGTATAAGTTTTTTTCGTTATCTTATATAAATTATAACTAAGAGTGAACTTTAAAAAAGCGAATATCAGTTGAGTAACCACTTATTTAATTTACTTTGGTATTATAATTGATTGTTAACAATTTAAGGTCGCAATAGCAATCTGCTCTTATCACTACAACAGTTTGTTTTTAAGTTTGTGGTAAACTCATAAAGCTTTCAAAAGTTTATTCAAATACTTAGTTTAAAAAAGATATTTTATTTTTTACAATAAATTTAACAAGTTTTTAAGTATATTCAACCTAAACTGATAAAATAACTATGTTTATAATTAAAATGATATATATTCAAATTAACAACAGCATTTTTCTATAGATAAAAAAAAGTTTAGTTATTCCTAAGAGTTGGTTTTGTCGTATAGTAACTACAAAAAACTACGGAAAAATTAATTTATTAAAAAAGTACCGTTTACATTAAATATTGTACTTTAACATACCAACTTATAGATTTGTTTAAAAAATATGAAAAACAAAACCAATGTAGTAAAATCTTAAAGCTTTAAAGGCTTAATCAAAATTTAAACTTTACATTAAAGCTTAAGTTTATTTATTTAATACTAGTTCTTGATAAATCCTTGATTTTCAAAATAAAGCTTAAATATTAAAACTAAGCCGTTAAAATATACAGAGATACGTAATTGTTGAATTTTTATATTAAATAAAATTTAATAAGGTTTATATACTGTTAAAAAAATCCTCCCTAGACAATTAGAAGAGAAGTTTTAAAGAATTAAATTTACATTCAATAAAAATTTCAACTAGAAACAGCGGAGTTTTCAAAATTCAATATATAAAGTAACTTGTTTTTAATAATTATTAGCTCTAAAAACTCATATATTTTATACTTAAACAAATTTTACTAAATATACACGACAGTCAAATGGGGACAGTTTAAACAATGTTTGCATTGTAGTTTTAATTGAATAACGTTTAGAAAATTTTAACATTATATTTAACATAAGTAATTTAAACTTTTTTAGGCTTTTGTCATACTTTATAATGTGATTACACAAAAATTATATTTTTTATATTGTTAGAAAGTTTTACTTTAACAAGTTACCTCACTAAGTTTGTTTCAAAGACATAAAATTTAATATTAAAAAAATTAACATGATTTTAGCATTAACTTTGTAAACTTAGTACAATTTAAAGAATCTAACTTTTCTAAAGATAGTTTTAGTTCAAGAGTGGTCATTACATTTCCACTTCTATATTCATACAACATGCTTTCTTACCGAAACTGCTAGATATAGACAAATACAAGTATAATGCTACTATATGAAAAAAACATCAGCCTTTAATTAAAAATCCCACTAACTTTTCATTAAAAATTTTCGTTTGTAACTAACTCACATGAAAACAAATTTATGTTTTGAATTGTTTAGTTAGACCAAGCTATCACTTACTAATTAGCTCCAGTAATTACAAATACCTAACATCCGGCCAACAATCAAGTAATTTACTTCAATTGTCTCTAACACTTGCAAAACAGCACCCTCAAATATAAAAAGTATAAAAATATCTTGAAGTTTTAAAACTGTTTTTTCAAACGTTCTGTGAAACTTTCAGGAAATTTCCAGGAAAATGCCTGTTATAGCTAATGAAAAGCTGTTAAAATACTGTGAAGTTGTTTGAGAGAATACAAAAAAACTATAAAATGAGAGAACTTCAGAAAAAAAGAAATGTTTGAAAATATCCTAAATTACATATTAAATCAGATAAGTTATTCTTCTTTGATGATTTTAAAAACAAGAAATAAATTAGTAACTATCTAAAAGTAATGTTTTTTCTTCATACATATTAGATCTGATATATGGTTGATGATTTGTATATAATTTGTGGTTTTAGCTAACAGCAAATAACAATTTAGTAATTTCACATTGTACACATTTTAGAAACCGTCTTAATTCTGACGGCTGTTGTTTTTGTGTTTGCGTAATTATTTTCAAACACTTATTGTTATATTTAACCGTTGATAAAACCTTTGAGGTATATTAAACGTCTTTTTAAAACTATTAGCATGAGAATAACTGCTAGACTTATTCCTATAGTTTAAAGATTTTTTATAAATTTTTTAAAGTCAAATTTTTAAGTCATTCGTATGTTTTATCAATACGTGAAGGTTTATATTTCTCTAGAGATGATATTAAAAAAAATTGCTCTAGATGTAATCTGTTACGTTTCTTGATGTATTATTTGAACTTAAAATAAAATATTTACATTAAGTATTTTATCACCGTAAATTACTTAAATGAAATTATTTGGGAAATACTTCCATAATTCGAAAATAAACCATAAAATTTAATGATACATGCTTTATATGGGTAAAAGTTGTAAGATAATACACAAAACCTATTTTTTACTTTCCGTACTATCATCGTAATAAAAGCTATAGGCCTTTTAACTTTACAAAGCCTATTAAACACCGTTTAACTATGTTTAAAATCGTCTTTTGATCGAACCTGCGAAAGTTTTACGATTTTTAGCAATCATTTTGAAACAAACTGAAGCTGACATAGCTTTTAATCTCATACTAAATTTGTAATTCCGGATGTTTAAGTGAATTGAATATATAAGCAAATTATTTTAAGAATTTATTTAACTGAAAAACTCTTGGAATCAAAGTTTTGACAGCTTATCTTAAACATCCTTTAGTTTCAAATGCAGTACATTTTTATTTTTAAAATAACAAAAGCAACAGTAATTAAGGAAAACTTGTTGGCATAAAAACCTTAGCTTTAAAGCAGACATTTGAAAATAAACATTTTGAGTTTACAACTAAAAATTTTTTAATTTTCTTAAAATTAGTTTGTCATTTTTTTAGTGTTTAAAATTAAATTTAAAATAAAAGTTATACAAATATCAATTTATTAAACTTACATTTATAGCTAGTAAGCGAATATTTCCGAATGGACTATATAAATACACAATTTTTTAAAATTTATTTTATATTACTTTAACATATCTGAAGCTTATACTATTGTTGTCACTATAAACTTGACATTATTAGAGTTTTTTGTAATCTAATTTTATAATTAAGAAAAAAGTTTCCAACGCAAAACCTAAAGCATTTAGTATTTAGTAATTATTTAGTAATGCAAAACCTAATTGACAAAACAATTTGTGCTGAAAAACATAATAGCAACAATGTATCAAAATTAACTTCATTTTTTGCTGCTACAACAAACAAAGTATTAAAATTATTTAAGTTTATTTTTAAAATAATACAAAAACACAATGTCGAACGTGTAATAATAGTTAATTTAGTTTTTTTAAATACTTATCAATATTTATATTATTGTTATTTACAAAACACTAATTTGTTATACTTTTAGTTTATGGTTTTACATAAAAGCAACAAGTTTAAATGTCATCATAAATTAGTTTCATTTATCTACAGGTCAAATCATTTTGCTAGAGAAAGCTCGATACAAAACCGCGTTTGAGTAAATATGTCACATTTTTGAAGAAAAATAAACAGTAAACCAGTAAAATTTAAATTTTATTAGATAAAAAGAATTCAGCGTATTAATTTGTGCAAATTTTTTGCAGGTGTTAAGCGGAAAAACACAATAATTTTGCGGCGACCTAAGACTTTGTTTACAATTTTTTTATTTGAAATTATAATAATACAGCGCTAATCTTGATTGCTTTGCTTAAATTTGTTTTTGATAAAAAAATTTTTGTTTGATAACATTAAAAGCGTTTAAATACAATGTAATTTTTTTAAGAGCTCAGTAGTTTGTTAAGTATTATTTAAAATATAATAAAAGTTTTTACCCTCTAGTATCTAAATTAAAATCTAAAATAAATATAATTAATATTGTTAATTAAAATTAAATCACATTTAAATAGCTTCTTTTAGGTGTATTACAATGTAAAAAAATGAAAATTGTATTTTTTTAGCTATTTTCATTTAATTTAGGGCATTAACTTTTGTTTTATGCCTTTTAAAAACTATTATCAAAAACCAAGTAAAACTCAAAAGCTAATGATTGTCATTGCAGTTTACGACGCAAACTAAACTTGGTAGTTTAAGAAAGTACTTTATATTTGATTTTTCCAGGTTTACATTTTCTAAAGTAAAATAATTGCAATTTAGTTAATTTAGAAATAGTAAATTAATTTGTTCTATAATTTCAAAAAATTTGCGTGTAATATTGATGAACTGAATAAAGAATACCATTTGCTAGTGTTAGATTCATTTATAGCGGCTCTGCTTCAAAGTTAATTTTATCTGACCTTAAATTCGGGTCAAAAAGACATCAATAATTCATAGTGTTCATACCTGTAATAAAATAAGTAGAAATTGGTGAACTTTCAATACTAAAAATATAATATATACAAATACGTAAACAGATCTCACTTGTATCTCATACTCACTTCCAATCATTATAAATAAAAAATTAAATGTATAATTTTTCTCATTTGTTATTATTTTTATGTTTTATTTGTAAATTTTGCTGATGCATATTTTTACTACCGGAAAAACTAAATATATGCTACTTAAAAACTATATAAAAGTTCATGTAAACTCAAAAACAAATAAGCAAAAGAATTTTTTTTTTGATGATATGTTTATGAAAGAACAAAAAATGTTTCTTTTTTGTTTTACCAAAAAATAAAACAGATATATCCTTTTAAAAACTGTATGAGAGAATTTTTTTTTATTATATTTACTTAAGAACAATGCATAAGACAGTTTTGTCGTACTAACTGTATAGCACAGTGTTATAATTTTTATAAAAAATAAGATCAAGTTTAACACAGATTGGATAAAACAAATACTTATATCCGTTGTAGGTGCACATTATTTGTAATTAGGAAGGAAATTTTATTAAGTTCCTGTTGCAACCAGTGTTTAAACACAATTTGTATGGATTACTGGCTACTTTATTTCGAAAACTAAGAATTTAAACTTTACAAAAAAAACCGTTATACTTTTGTTGAACAATTTGCTGTTTAAAATATTAAGCGATTTTTTAGATACTTTCAATCTAAAACAACATGCTATAAAAAGTGCAAATTTTAGTTGAAATATGAAATGTATAAAAAGAAAACTTAAATGTTTTACACTTTAAGTCTCTTTTTATTTAATTAACATTATCTATACACTAGATAAGATGTTAACTTATTTAAATTTGATATTAAAAGTTAAATTTTTTGTAGATATAAGAGAGCAACATAAATTTATGGTAAATACAAAAACAACAGATTAAGCGTATTTCTAATTAAAAAATTTTTGCTTTAAGACTTTGTCAGACTGTGTCTGATATTCGATGAAAATAAAAACTTAGTATTCATACAAATAAATATGATGACGCGACTTACTAATTAATAATTTATTAACCGAGCTATTTTAAAAATCACTTACAACATGGAATTGAATCGCATTCGTTTAAGTTAATATACTAAATAGTTTTATTTAAAAACTACTTAGGCTGTTAAGGGTTAATAATATTAAATGGTTAACATGCTATCTAATGTAAATTTTTAATTGTACGGTGACTTTAATTCTCAGCTAAAAGGTTGATAGATTATTATTTTATAACATTAAATTGATTTGTATAAACACTGAGTTTTAATTGTTTCTCCAGCAAGGTTTTCTAAATAAAATGCAAATTATAAGAATAGTTAAACCTTTTTTAGTAAGATGACATTAAGTATTTATTTATTATGTAATATTTATTTATGAAATAACTTTGCGATTTAAAATAATTTGTAAAGATAAAAATAATAAAGCTTGTAAAGAATAATTTATATTCTCACAAATTTTGTAATTATAAGGTGGTACAAATGAATAAATTCTATTGCGTAGTTTTATTAATTTAAAATTATTTATTTTAGTTTCGGAGAGATAGAGTTTATGATTTAAAAACAGTTCTTCCTTGTTTTATTGTATTAAACAAAAAAAAAATCTTGAGTTAAAGCCATAAGTTACATAATAAACTAAAACTTCAAGAAAAATTAATATATAGTGTTTATGTTAATTATTGTTTATATAAAGATTTGAATTTAGAATTAAAAAAATAAGTTAACACAAAAACAGAGCAATTTGAAACGGCTTAGACAAAATAAGTCATAAACTTTTACAACTACTTTATTAGAAATAAAAAAAAACATAAAAATTAATTTAAGTTAATAGCATAATGCTAATTATTTTTAAAATCTATTAAACTATTTATATAGTTTTGAAACATCGCGTACATTGATTAATATTTTTTTTTATAAAGAACGGTAAAATTTAACCTTTGTTTAATAAATATTAGTATAGAAGAAGAAAAAAAAAGCTATGTTGAATTTATTTTAAGTTTTGTTTAATTTATATAAAAACTTTATGTTTTGTTGTGCCTTTGTCAAATATAATATATAATTATATTAGCGGTCAAAACTCGTATAATACATCAGCTAATGATAATCAGAAAGGAAGTATTCTAATAAAAATTTATGAGAATTGAAATGATATGTCATGTTTAAAAGAGTTAAAATTAAAATTACTAAAAATTTATAATTATTATAAATGATGTGTTTAGAGTAAAAATGTTAAATTGTTTTTTATGTCTTTTTATAGCTATTACTAGAACAAATATAACATATACAAATTAAAAGCTGAAAAGAGCTATTGTATTTCAAATAATTTATTGTCTATTACCTCGATATTTACTAGTTCAATGATAATTAAAATGTGCGGTTTTGATCATATCTCAAGAGATTTGCCTGCATTTTCTTTTGTATTCAATAAATAAAACAATCCTCAGGATTAAATGGATTATAATGGGCTTAAATACCCAGAAAATAAAAGTTGTAGAATATGGTTTTGTCTACGTACAACTAACAGCTAAAAGTAATAAACAAAATGCTTGTTTAATAAAACCATTAGTTTAGTAAGCTTTTATAAATCGCAGTTCAACCTTTCAGAAAACTGTTTAAACCGTAGTTTTAAAGTGTTGTTTAGTTTTTAATCAAAATAAAGACGATATATTGTTAAGTTTTATGTCTACACGTTGAATTTTTTTAATTTACTTATCATATAACATTTAAAAGCTTAAAAAGTATGCTAAAACTTCTGCTTAAATGAGAAACAGAAACATTAGGTAAAAAAAAAAACTTTTAGTATTAACTTGTAATCTTAAATACTAGAAGCTAGTATAAATTTATCACATAACAACTTATTTATTCATATTCATACCATAAATATATACATTTTGTTGGTTTTTTATTTATTTTAATGTATTTTATTCAAAAATTTTGATTATTTCTTTATAAAAATATTTTATTTATGTTTGAATTTAATAAAAAACTTAATAAAGTATTTGTTCTTATACTTATAATTTAGACTAAAGCTTTTTTTATAGTTTAAAAAAAACTTAAAACTTTAGGTAATCAAAACTTATATTAAATAAAAAAGTATTCCTAGTATAGAGTAGAAAATAGTTTGGAATGTCAAATAAAGGAAACATTTCGAAAATATCTCCAGCATAAATTCTATTATCTGACTGCCTTCTTACCTAGGCTTTTGTGGCTTAGAAGATTAACTTATAATAAGTACAAGCTTACAAATCATTCCACTAAAAATTTAAGACGAGCATATTGAATTATCAAACCGAAAACACTAAAAATAATATTTACTGCGAATATTGGAGCATTGATGTGCAGTTATCTAATACTTGGTGAAATCAAAAAAGAAATTTCGGATATTTTTTAGTTTTAAGTTCTGAATGGCCAAAAGTGCAAATTTCGTTTTTTACTAATTATCTAGTGTCGCCTGACAAATTTCGGAAAAAAAAAATTTAGAGTACGCAGGACTCATCTCACAGCCATAAATAATTCCCCCCATTTGAAACAATAACGAGATGTAGCGAACAAGTAGCTAACAGCAAGTAAAATATTACACGCATGTCAAGTTGTCGCAGATTAGCAAGCAGCCAAGTGGCCAGCAAACATCAAAGAATTTTCAGCAGCATGGTTAAATTTTTATGAAAAATCGTGCCTTCAGCTTTGATTGAAATTGTTTTGCATTTATTTTGTTTCTTATACTTAATACAACAATTTCGTAACTTGCTTTGTTTACAAACTACATGATTTTAAATAACATTCAGTTTATCAACAAGTGAAAAAGTATGAAAGTTTAACAGCTTTGATTTAAACTGTTGTGCTTTAATTTAGTTTTTTGATGTGTTTTATTTTTCACTTAACGCCACAATTATGTTACTTGTTTCGTATAAAAACTTAATAAATGTTTAAAAAACTGAGTTCATCAACAAGTGATAACGCATAAAAATCTAAAAAAAGTTTCACATTCATTCGAATTTAAAAACATATTGTAATGTCAATTAAGTATAGAAATATAGTACTCATCGAATAATAATGTTAATTTTTATAAGTTTTTCTCATCTTATTCATACATCTTTGGTAATAATTTTTAAGGTTAACTTAATTTGATTTAAGTTGAATGTGAAAAATAAGTGATAAAAGGTATTTATTTAACTTGTCAGAATAAAATAAATCTATCAAATTGGCTTAGAATTGCGCTAACAAATTTGGATTGTTTATTTTATACAAAAGAACAATTAAATTACTCATCTGATAAAATACCGATGAAATGCTTAAAATTACATGCCAGATAGAATTTAGACAAAATAAACAAAGAATTTAAATCAACGGCAGGTGTCAAAAAACTTAATATTGATTGATCGAAGCTTAACAGAGATTGATAACAATATAAAGCAATAAAATTGCATAAAAGTAGATTTCATCAATAAATTTTAACTACAGTTAGAGTTTTAATTATGCAACTTTGTGAAAATATTCTGTATTTGTTTTAAAAAAGGGACTACTGAAAGTATTTATTCGCTAATTATTATATATCTTGAGTCTTGACACTGACTGTACGATACAAAAATTTGTTTCTATGAAAACACTTCGTTATTTTTTAGATTTTTTACTTCAAAAAAAGTTAATACAAAACAGTTTTTAACAAAATTTCATATCTAAGGAGAGAATAAAAGTCCATATAAGTGTTTCTGCTCCATTAAAACTAAAGTCTAGGGCTTAATCGTTTTAAATTGAAAAAACATACTTATGATTTGTTTGTGATAAGAAACAAATAGACTTTAGATTACATGTGTCTGAGTCTGTACTACCTTTTCATGCAAGCTAATTGCTTTGTAGCTTGGCTGAGAACTTTAATGTTGTATATGCAATTTCGTAATAGTGTTTTTAGTTTAAACTTTCGATTTATTACATAATCATTAAAAATACATAATAGTGCCTACCAGTTTCAAAAACCTAAAGTTGTCTAGCTAAAGGTATATTGTAGCAGCTAATAACGTATTTAAGTTGACTTTTCTTTAAAGTCAACTTCTCTGCACAACAACTAAGATAAAATTGTTACGCTATATTTGTTAATATGGTAATGTTTACTTTATTTAGCAATAGTTAAACTTTAAGAGAATATTAAAAATATGTTTTTTTTTTATTTTTTTTGAAATCTTAAAAGTTTAACAAATACAAAGTGTTCAATAACATAAACTTCACATTGTTTAAAAGTCTAAGTGAGTCAATAAAGTAATCAATAACTTTTACTGCTTTTTAGTTTTGTGTAATATTTTAATTTGATTAATTTTCATATAATTCTTATACTATAAACGTTAAATTTCGTAAATGAAATGTTGAATCAAACTAGTTTTTCGTTGTAAAAAATGTAGCATTATTCAGGTATCTTAATTAAGTAGAATAGATTTAACTTTAATTCATGAAGAACACAACAAGTTTAAAAACTAAGGTATTCATGCTCTTCGAAAGGTCACGAATGTAAATTAAAAGAAGCAAACAATATTAATAATAACTGTTCGGTGATTAACAAAATAAGAAGGAGTATTTAGTGATTAATGTACAACTACCTTTTTCGTACACATCAAGATTACAAGTATTTAAAAAATTTGTAGTAGCGTATATATTTAGAAGTTTTAAAAAAATCACAATGCTTTCTTTCTAAAAAGAAAACAGAAGAGTTCACAGATACGAATGAGTCGTTATGTAAACAAACAATAAAATCTTCCTGATAACAATGGTCCATTAAGATAAAAGTAACAAATAGTTTCTAACACAAATAGTTTAATTTTAGGACTGCTCACACACAAAGATGTTAATTTAGTATTTTCTAGCTTTTTTTTAACGTTTAGTTTTTTTTTCAACGTACAAGGTGAAGAAAACACAAGAAAAATACAAAGCTTATTTGCGATATATACAAAGACATTTATATAAGTAAAATAAGTTATATAACATTTGTATAAGTAAGCTGATACAAAACATGCATCATAATTAGTCTGTCAGAAAGAACTTCTAAGTTAAGTTAAGCTTTACTAGTGTGTTTGATGTTTTGAAATTTTTATAAGAAAATATACTGACCTTGCAAGCAGTATAAAATCTTTAATTAAAACAAATTTATTCTTATTTAATCTGTCAGTCACAACTTCTAAGTTAAGTTAAGCTTTACTAGGTTTTTTGATGTCTTAAAGCAATTTATTAGTGTTTGTTTTAATTTAGGCATCTCTTTATAATTTTAAATTAATGTAAATAAAAATTCAATTTGATAAAAACATCAAAAGTCAAAAACCTTCTTCTTTTTCCGACCACGTATTTTTGGTTGGTGACGTTTTTGGCGATTTAGAAACTTGTCACCAGGTGGGAGTCATCTGCAACCCAACTAATTTAAGGCCATTGTTCATAGACTCGTCTTATCTTAAGTTTATTGTCGGGGATACGGGAAGAACTGACTGTGAAAAATTATTACAAAAATTTAAAACAATATCTAAATACTATTATTTTTAGTCACAAAATAAGGGTTCAACCATACTTGTCATGGAATAAAGTTGTCATTATTTTAGATAGTCAACCAAAATTTTTGTTCTTAGTTTAACAACTTGAAGCTCAATTGGTTCAGCAGCCCATAAATTGTTTACGATTGCTTAAATTTAAGCCATGTTGTTTAAAAAAGGTCTATTGTGGGAAAAATTAACCTTTTAAAATATATAGAACATTAAAAGAACTAATAATTAAGACTAACTTTTAAAATAATTGAACGTGGCTCCCTGCCATAAACATTATAATGCATAAACTTCTATTTACTACACCACAAAACAAAATACATACTATGAACAAACTTATAATGAAAAAAAACTAATACTAGCACTAATTTCCTATAGTGCCTTTAAAACTTTGTTGTTATAAGTAAAATAAAAACTTTGAAATTCTATTGATTTTTTATAATAATAATAACACTTTTTAAAGGTTTTTATAAAATCATGTATTAAGGCTTTTACTCATCATAATGAAACTACTCGAAATATTTGTATTAAAGACTTAAACTTGACTGTTTGATAAAACATTTAGTATAATATAATCTTTTTAAGACTGCGCATAGTGTAAAATAAAAAGCTTTGTCTCTTGTTAAACGCTTTTAAAGCCTTAAAATTATTATTAGGAATATCTGCATTAAATCTTAAAATTATACATAAATTACACATAAGTATTTAACGGACTTTGGAATACTTAAGAAACCAGTTAGTGTCATTTACTTACGAATAAACCTGATCAAAGTTAATTTATATTCTCGCAAACTCTTAATTAACCTTGTTTTTATTGTTGTTGCCAAAAACCCAGGGTGTTACCCGTAATGTGACCTTTATTTAGCGCCTTTTATTAATCCGCACAGACAAAAATCATTGACTTTGATGCCCGCTAAATTCGATTGAAAAACCGTAGTTTGATTTCGGCAGTGTGACATCATAATTGTATTAAAAACTTACAATTCTACTTTTGTTCGGTTTTCAGAGGATCAGGTTGTTTGAAACGCGTTAGGATTACTCACACATGCTGCTAGAAATTTTATTCAACTACTAGACATGTCACTTATGTCACAATTGCTTTGATGTGTTTAAAGTTAATTTATTTGATTTTCACTCGAGTTCAAATAGCTTTTTGTTTTGATGTAAGAGTAAAACGACAAAATTCAATACTTTAGTCATTCGAAAGTTTAATGTTCAAAGTATGAAAAAGGAATAGATATACGGACAGAAAATAAGTATTTTTTTAAGTTTAGTTATTTTTTTTGAATTTTAATTAACCACAGTAGATGTTTTTAATAAAATATTACAAATTGGTTAATTTTCAACTACGATAAATGATAACATTTTATAAATTAGTTATTTGTACCTAACAAAAAAATACGTTTAAAAATGTTTTTGAAATAAACATAAAAAAAATTTATCAATTAAATGCGTAACTGAATTTAATTAAATAATTAAAAGCATCTAACTAACCGATTGGTATAGTGATAATCTCGTAATGGTCTATGTGACGCATCTTGGACGGTTTGTACCTGACAATGTAGTAACTGACTAGGTCTTTTGGTCATTTCCATGACAACTCGGTCATGTCCTCCTTAGAAATAATAAAACTTGTTTAGCATACGATGTACCATTAAGTTCCTTGTACTAAACACACACAAAATTACCTTTTAGCCTTTTAACCATCATCCAACGGACTTTCTTCCAAACCTTTCCTAGATTATTTGCTGAATCAGCAAAAACGATGCCACTATGTGACCCACCGATTATTTGCACGTCTCTCTGAAATAAACGTCACAATTTGATGCTAACAGAATGTCGAACGTGCGCAAATGTTGTACAGAAAACTGCCAAGAAACTTAACAAGATTAAAAAGTCGGAGGTTTTACATACGAGACAAATAGCAGCAGTAATTGAAAAATTCCAATAAAATTCATCAGTCTGCTTTGTTCCTTCAAATGCGATTTTATGCTGAAACAACGTGAAATTAGTTTCTAATGGAAATTAAAGCTGGTATTAGATACGAATTACCTGGTTAAACCTTGATAAAATTTATTCAGTCCCACATCAATAACTGAGAATTTCAATTAAAAGCTGGTAATTATTACATGCTTTAATTTTTTTTTTATTTACGCTTTTTATGTCTTAAAAGGCTGCGGTGAAAAATTTTTAAACATTTTAATCTTGTTAACTTTCTTGCTAAAAATGACCTTTACCTCGCTACGGAAGTTGAAATCACCGTAAATGCTACATGACAGCTTTTATTGCTTTTATTGTAAGCTAAAATATCAAGATTAAAAGTTGAAAGTAAACTTTGGCACAATAAAGCCTACTTAGTAAAATGAATAGATTTTTCAACGAAAAACTTTAAATTTTTATTAAAATTACTAGATATTATTTTGAGTAAAATTTCTAGTAGGTACCTGATTGACGTGACCGTAACCAACAGCAACGGTAACCAGGTAAGGGTGCGACACGAGCCTCCTAGCGGCTTCCCCGACGGCGTCCAATGATGCGGAACCCAGTATGACAACGACCACTTTCGGCAAATTCATTAAATTGATTTGTATAAACACTGACTTTTAATTGATTCTTCAGAAAGGTTTTTTAATAAAAAGCAAACTATAAGAAAAATAAATCTTAATTTAAATTAGATGACATTAGATATATATGTTTCTTTATGCAATAAGTTTACTATTTATTTATAGTTTTGTTATTAGATGATATTAGGTATATATATTTGTTTACTATTTGTTATAAGTCATGTTAACATAGAAATAATAAACCTTGTGGAGTATAATTTACTAAGTTTAAAGTGCTTAACTAGTTCCTTCTAAAGTTCCAACAAACTTTATAATCAATAGGTATACAAATAAAAATAGTGTTTTACACACATAAACAAAAAATTTATTAGTTTTTAATTATTTTATTTTATTCGGAAAAAATAAATTTTCAGATTTAAAAATAGTTCTTCTTTGTTTTATTGTCATAAACGTAAAAAATACTTTTTGGTTAAAATCATAAGATGTAGATTTTACTAAAATTAAAAAATAAATATCTATACATTGATTTTAAGTTGAGCTTTGTTTTAATTAAAGAATTGTACTTAAATTTAGAAAAAAATAGATCAACACAAAAATAGAACAGTTTGAAACGTCTATTACAAAATAAGTCATAAGTTTTTACAACTACTTTATTAAAAAAACATAAAAAATTATTTAAGGTGATAGACTGATAGTTATTAATTTAAAAATTTTTTAAACTAGTTAAAAGTTTTGAAACAAAGTGTATATTAATTGAATTTTTTTTATTATAAAGGCTGGTAAAACTTAAGCTTTATTTAACCAATAGTTGTATAAAAAAGTAGAAAAAAAAAACTAATTTGAAGTTAATTTAAACTTGGTTAATTTTACTATAAAAATATTATGTATTATTATGCCTTTTTCAAATTTACTATATAATTATATTAGCGGTTAAACCTCATTTAATACTTCATATAACAATAATCAGAAAGGAATTAATCTCATAAAAACATTTTAAAACATTTAGTAGTATGTTACAATTAAAAGGGTTAAAAAAAAGTTGTTAAAAAATTTAAAATTATTATAATTGATGTGTTTAGAAAAAAAAATAGTTTTGTTTTATAACTACCACTAAAATAAAATTAACAGCTACAAATAAAAAAGTAAATAGCTATTGTATTTTAACTATTTTATAGTTTACTACCTCGATGTCAATTAAAATGTACGGTTTTTATCTTATCTCAAGAGAGTTGCCTGGAATTTATTTGTATTCAATAATAAAACAAACCTCAGGATTAAATGGATTACAAAGGGTTTCAATAATAGAATATGCTTTTGTCTGCGTATAACTAACAGCGTAAATTAGTAACCAAAATGCTTGTTTAATAAAACCATTAGTTTAGTGAGCTGATGTAAACTAACAGATAAAATATTTAGTAAACTATTTAAAACACAGTTTTAAAGTTTTGTTTTGAGTCAAAAAAAATCACATATTGGTAAGTTATATGTCCATATTTTTAATTTTCAAATTTACTCATCATGTAACAAATAAAAAATTAAGAAGTATGTTAAATTTTCTGCTTAAATGAGAAACAGAAATATAATGTTGAAAAACTATTAATATTTCCTTACTATAATAAATACTAGAAGCTGATAATAGTTTATTATAAAACAACTTGGTTTTTCGTGTTCAAAATAAAACTAAATACTTTTTCATGGTTTATTATTTGCTTTAACATATTTTGTTTACATATTTTGATAATTTTTTCTGAAATATATTAGTTTTAGTTAACCTTTTAAATTTGATAAAACATTCAATAATGTTTTCGTTCTTATACTTATAATTTAAACAAAAATTTTTTTTTAGATTTTGAAAGACTAAAACTTAAGGTAATCAAAACTTAAACTAAATTAAAAAGTGTTCTTAATACACATTAAAATTATTTTGATGATAATATAAGGAAACATTTCAAAAATCTCTAGCATAATTTATTTTATCTGATTGACTTTTTACCAAGTTTTTTTTTAGCTTACAAGATTAACTTATAAAAAGTACAAGCTTACAAAGAATTCCACTAAAAATTTTACATGGGGGTATTAAACTATCATACCAAAAACAATAAAACTAATTTTTAGTGCCAGTGTTTGGCAATGTTGTTCAGTTATTTATTACTTGTTAGAATCACTAAAACATTTTTGATAATTTTTTGGTTTAAACTTCTGATTAGCCACAAGTGCAAAACACGTTTTATACTAACTAACTAGTGTCGGCTGACAAATTTCTAAACGTGTTTTAACTATTTAAACTAAGGGCTGCCATCGTCGAAATCAAGTTAAATTTTCAATATTTTTCAGCACGTTGCAACATTTGTGCTTACAACTTACTTTTATCAACCTTGAATTAGAAAAATAACATAAAGTTTTTTGAAATATTCTCATCATATTACATTGTAAACTTAAACTAATTACTATGACCAAAAAATTAAAAAATAACCTAAAAGGTTAAATAGAATAAACAAACTATTATTTGTACAATTATTAAATAATACTTTGTTTTACCTAAAATATAATCTTTATCAAACTTAAAACACTTAAGATTTACATAATATAAAAGACTTTGTCACTTCTACAAAGATTAAACTAATATTTATGTTATTCAACTAAAACGAAAGCTATAAAAACTAGTTTTTTTAAGCAATCGTATATCATAGCTTTTTTAAAAAAATGTATACATATTTTATAGCACCTTTAAGTTTAAGTTTACTAAAATTTAAAGTATACTGTAATACAAAACTATAAAACGAACAATAAAAATAAACTTGTTTTAGTGCAAATGTACATAGGGTTACTAGGTATTCCGTAACCTTTTACTTGTATTGATATGTTGTAGTATCTTATAGGCAACGTTGTTGCTGTTTCGAAATTCCTGAAAATGATGAAACGTGAAACTTTTCAAGTATTAAGTTTCTTACTATCAAAATCAGTTTTGAGAGTCAGTTTTTTTTTTCAATTTATCAAAAAATGCGGTTTAGGCCAAAACATCTAAAAGTTCCCACATTTGAAACTTCTTACACACAAATGCACGGTGTAATTTTTACCAATAATTACACAGAACTCATTTCGCGGACACAAATAAATTCTCCCTATTTGAAACAATAACGAGGCGTTGCGAACAAGTAGCTAACAGCAAGTAAAACATTACTCGCATGTCAAGTTGTCGCAGATTAGCAAGCAGCTAAGTGGCCAGCAAACATCAAAGAATTTTTTATCAGCATGGTTATGAAAAAAGTCGTGCCTACAACTTTAATTGAAATTGTTGTGTTATTTTTTAGTTTCTTATACCTTATGCTACAATTACGTAATTTGCTTTGTTTACGTACTACATGGCTGTTTACAACATTCAGTTTATCAACTACTGACAAAGTATGGAAGTCAAATAAATTTTCTCACTTATTCGAGTTTATAAACAGTTTTTAATGTAAACTGAGTAAAGAATTATAACAAGCAGCCCGATCACATTCATAATTTTGATAATTTTTCTCACCTTATTGATTTACCTTTGCTAATAGTTCTAACGGATAACCTAATTCAAGCATATGTGAAAACTAAGTACTGCAAATGATCATTCCAATTTGACAGAACAAAAACAATTTTAACCATTAACCTTAAATTTGCTCATAACAAATTTAGATGGTTTGTGTTGAACAACAGAATAATTAAATCGTTCGTCTGACTAGATACCGATAAAAAGCTCAATTGTTTGCACTTTATGCGAAATAGAATACGGTACAAAATAAGCAAAAGGTTGATTGATCGGAGGTTAAACAGATTGATTACAATATAAAGCAATAAAATAGCATAAAAGTAGATTGTGATAAACAAATTTGTAATTAGAGAGTTACTAGTTAGCTTTGAAAACATTTTTGGTATTTAAAAAGGAAACAATTACTCAAATTATTTATTAGCTATGTTCATTCGTCTTGACACTGAATGTACCACAAAAAAATTTTTCTCATGAAAACACTCAGTTATTTACTAGCTTTTTTAATCACTTTACGAAATGTTGATACAAAACAGCTTTTAACAAGATTTCATATCTAATAAGATAATAAAATTTCATATAAGTGTTTTTGCTTACTTGAAAATAAAGATTATGGCATAATCGTTTTAATCTGAAAAATATACTTAAGAAGATTTCTTTGTGATAAAAAACAAATAGATTTTAAATTACATGTGTCTGAGTCTGTACTACCTTTTCATACAAGCTAATTGTTTTGTAGCTTAGCTGAGCAATTTAGTGTTTTATATTTAAATTCGTAGTAATGTGTTTTAATTTGAAGCTTTCATACATTACATAACCAGCAAAACTACATAAAAGTGTAAAATATTTTCAAAAATCTAAAATTGTCTAGCTAAATGTATATGATAGCAGCTGAAAACGTATATAAGTTGAATTTTTATTTTTATGTCAATTTCTCGACACTTTAACAATTAAGATAAAATTGTTACTTTATATTTATTAACGTTATCAAATTTACTTTATTTATCTATAGGTAATACTTTAAGAAAATATGTTTTTGTTTTAATTTTAAAATTTTAGAATTACAAAATTTTTAAAGTCAATTATATACTTTACAATGTTTTAAAGTTTAAGTTAGAATAAAGTAATCGATAATTTTTACTGCATTAAAATAAAAGTTAATATATAAGTTTTACTAGTTCTTAATTAAATATTGTAGTAGAAAATTTAAAACCTGTAAATTAAATTCTCAATCGTACTAGTTTTGCGTTTAAATAAGTTATAGCATGGTTTTAGGTATCTTGATTAAATAAAATAGTTTTTCTTTTAATTCATAAAGATAACAGTTAATTTAATGAATTGAGACATAATTATGTATGCTCCTATTAAGGTCAGACATAGAAATCAAAAACTTAAACACTATAAAACAATAAGTGTTTGTTTTCTAACATAGATAAGAAGCAGTCTTTTATGAATGTTGTACATACAAGTATCTTTTGTTTACACACCAAAACTACAAGTATTCAAACTATTCTTAATAGCGTAAATATTTAGAAGCTTTAAGTAGTTTCACAATGCTTTGTTAACATAACATAAGAGTTCACACGTACAAATTATCTGTTATGTAAACAAACAATAATAGTTTTCTGGTACCAATGCAACAATATGACAAAAGTAACAAGTCGTTTTAACGCAAATAACTTATTTTTATTGCAGCTTACAAATAAAAGTGATGTTATAATATTATCTTTCCTGGTTTTAATGTTTAGTTATCTTCAAAGTACAGAATAAAAATCTAGACAAACACAAAGTTTATTTACGATATACACAAAGATAGTTATGTGTCATTTGTATAAGTAAGTTGATACTAAACATGCATCATAACCAATTTGTCAGACACAACTTTTAAACTAAGTTAAGTTTTATTAGTGTGTTTGATGTTTTGAAAATGTTTATTAGAATTTGCATTGAGTTATGCAGCGGTTTATAATTTTAGATCGAATCTAGTTTAATTTTGTTTAATAAACTACCTGATGTTAAATTTCAAACCTCCTTCTTTTTCCGACCAGTTATTTTTGATTGGTGACGTTTTTGGCGATTTGGAAGCTTGTCACTAGGTGGGAGTCGTCAGCAACCCAACTAATTTTAAGGATGTTGTTCACAGAATTATCTATTTTAAAATTTCTGGCTGGGAGTAGGGTGCGACTGACTGTGAAATTTTTTTACTAAAATGTATTCTAATGTATATTTATTATTATTTAGTCATAAGACAAAGGTTCAGCCATAATTGTCGCGATTAAAATTTTACTAATTGTTTAATCAAACATTTTCTTTGTTTGATTTAAAGGAAGTTCAGTTTACAAAAATGCATTAGAAATATTTCTTGCTGTAAACTTTGGGTTTATGAGCTTTGAACTTTTCTTTACAATTTTTTTTTTGACTAGGTTATATAAAAAAGGTCTTTGGTGGAACATAATATTTTTAAAATATAACATTTAATAAAAAATAATAATGATTCACTCAAATATAATCAAACTTTGCCCTCCGTAAAAAATCTTATTGTACGAATGTATAATTACAACAGAATGAAAATACTTAAATTAAAACAACCTACTTACAGTGAAAAAAACTGTCATATTAGCACTTTTATAATTCTAAAGATGTAAATAATGTTATTAAAAAATAAAAAGTTATTAATTTTTCACTGTAATAATACTTTTTATCAAAATAATTCTAAAGACTTAACTTTATCAAGCTATTAATTTACATTATGAAATTACTTAAATTATTTATAAACGTTTAAACTTGCCTTTTTGACAAAACATTTAATAGGAAATAAACTTTTAAAGACTCTACCATAACATTAAAACAATATAAATTTTAGATTTGATCTCTCGTGAAATGTTTTTAAAAGCCTTGATGTCGCTTTTAGGAACATGTGCATTAAATCGTAAACTTATACAAAAACTACATCACAAAAATTTTAAAGACGTCAGAACATTTTAGAAATCACATTGTGTTATTTACTTACGAATCAAGCTGACCAAAATTGATTTTTATCCTCGCTAACTCTTAAATAATCGTATTTTTATTGTTGTTAAAAGCCAAAAACCAAGGTTAATGTGACCTTCATTTAGCGCCTTTTGTTAGTCCGATTCGGCCAAAATCATTGACTTTGAAGCCCGTCAAAACCCGATTAAAAACCGTAGTTTTCGGTACTGTGACGTCATGATTGTGTTGAAAACCCACAACACCACTTTTGTTCGGTTTTAAGGCGATCAGATTGTTTGAAGTGTGTTAGAATTACTCACACAAGCTGCTAAAAATTTTATTCAATTATCAGACATGTCACTTACGTCACAACTGCTTTGATGCGTTCAGAGTAATTTTTAATCATTATTTATCAAATTTTTGATTCAAAGCTTTAGTTTAAAATTTTAGTTAGTTTTTGTTTTTAAAGCTGTAGAAAAAAATCTCTAAATTACGTCAGTTATGCACAAATAATGGAACTAAAAAGTATTACAGATAGACAATAAGTTATTTTGTAAGAAATAACCTTTTTAAGTCTTTTAGACATGTTTGTTTTTAAGTATCGAGCAACTACTTACAGATACTGCTTGAGTTTAAGTTTATATTGTAACTTGACGTATTGTATAACCAGAAGGCCACCGCAGCAAAGTTCAAATTTAAGTAAAAGTTTAATTAATTTTTTTTTTTTTCTAATTTCAAAACATTATGCAACTTAAATGCTAGGGTTTTTTAGATTTAGTTTAATAAAAGCTTATATGAAACTATCCCATTTATTTTTTTAATGATGACTTATTTTCCCACTAAACTTACAACTACACATACAACTTTTAAAAACTAACTTAATTACATTACAAAGCACAAAATGTGCTTATTTAGGTTTATAGACTTTATTGTTCACATTTCAACAAAAAACTACTGTTGTTTACTAATTTTCACTAAAAATTAAAAATATTGTAGCTGCGTCCTATAAAATAATTTTATATTTCTACCAACAAATAAATAAAGTTTTTAGGCTTATGAGTTATTGATATTAACTTGTGATTTAGTTATGGCTTCATTACTTGTAATTCAACATTTTAAATTTAATCTAGTCCAGATAATGATAATAAAAAATATATAGCATTAAAAACAAAGGTAAAGTAGGTAAAAACATATTTAATAGAAAACGCTTGATATTAAAATAGCTAAATTTAGTTTCATACTTTACTTGCTTTTATTTCAGTTAAAAAAATAATTAGCTTATAACAACAAAACTTTTGCTAAGAAGGATATACTTTTAAGTAACTAATACCAAAAAAAAAAGAAAAATAAAATCTTTAAAACAGTTGGTTAATGTCTAATAAACTTGAAAATCGTCTACAAAAAATTAGTAAAGTTTGTTTTCAACAAAAAGAAAATACTCAATATAAAAGTATTTATGGTTTCTGTAAACATTTTAAATCGAACAGTAATTAATTTAAATTCTTGTTTCAAACCAAAAGCCTAAACTTATTAATTATAAAGTTTTTTTTAAATCGTTCTTACAGAACTTATAAAAACAAAACTGAGTTGATGAAATTAAAGATAAAGTTATTGTAATTTATATCATAAAATCTTTATCTTAAGTAGAGCACATCAACATAACTTTTCAATTTGTTACTTTTCTACTATAGTTTTAAGTTTTAAAGTTAAACATGTTTTCAAGGAATTTAAATGATCTATTTTAAAAAGTTTTATTTAGTTCAACACAAAAACTTTGTCTTTTTTACAAATAACAATAACCTAATGATTTTCCACTTTATACTTACGATCTACCATATACAAAATGCCAACTAAATTAATTATTATTTCTATTAAATTTTTGAATTAAACTTATAAAGTTTATAAAAAATTGATGATATAAAAAGAAGTTTTCAGTTGATATTTTATAACGTCAAGCAACTTAGTCATTGTAAAAAGTATATATATTTAAACAAAAAAAATTAAAAGTAAGTCTTTAAATTAGTAAAATTTAAATTAAGTAAAAGGATCAACGCCTTATAAAACATATTTACAGCTACTGTTTAAATTTCAAAAATTTTTATGTAATTTATTTGAGACTGTACTCGCTTTAATACTTTGTTTTAGTTTAAAAAAGTAATTATCTTTAATCAATAAGAAAATGCTAGAAAAAGATTAGTTAATTAATTGAAATCAAGTTTAAACAACAATAATGTTTCTCAAATTATAGAAAAAATCTAAGGTATCTAAAGCAGCTATAACGACAAATTAGATAAGTTATTTTTTTTAAAGAAAATGTGTGCAAACCTATGTAAAACCTTTTGTTCAAAAAATATTTTAATTTATAAGTATTTATAGTTACTACATATATTATAATCGAAAAGTAGTTCACTTAAATTACAGCTTCAAACCAATACCAAAACTCATTAAGAGCTATTAACTTTAAAGTCTTTGAAATGTCTTTTAAAAATAATTTTTAAATATTAGAACTAACTGATTGAATTTAAGATAAAATTATTGTAAGTTTTATGATAAAATCTTTCTTTAAGTAGCGCACACCAACCTGATTTTGAAATGTAGTACTTTTAAAACATTGCTTTAATTTTTCAATATAAACATGAACTAAAATAACTTGAATTCTGTATTTTAAAAAGTTTTAATTAGTTCGACACATTAATATCACCAAAATAATTTCAAAGAACAAAAAAAAGCTTTTAAAGTGGATACTTTTGTTAACTGGGTTCATTGTACTTAAAATAGTAATTGCTTTGTAATAGTCAAAAAAATAACAGCTGTAAATCTGCTTAAACAGCTTTCAGAAGTTAGCAATAATAAAGATACTGATAAAATTGTATTTAATTTTGTCTTTTGATATCATAGAAGCTTACTCGGGCTGTAGAAAAAAAAAAAACAATATGACGTTGGAATTGAATAGTAATTCACTTCTTACGTCATATTGTTTTTTTCGTTTTTATGTATAATTTTTGCATCTCTGTCTACCAAAGTGTTTTTTTTATGTTTTTAATTAAACCTGCTGAATATTAAAGACAATTTTATTTTTTCATTATGAAACATATGTTCTGGAATTTTTAAAATCGCATTTTCCTAAAAATATATTTAAAAGCCGTTCAAGTTAGCTCTGTAGAAAGTGATTAAGTTTAAATATATGTATATATATATATATATATATATATAATTAGAATTAAGTTATTTAACTTAATAAATTAAATTTTTCACACTGAGCCCACCTTGAGGGCTTTATTAATAAAAAAGTTTATTTAAAGATACAAAACTCAAAGGACTCGAGTTTCGTGACTATTCACTCATCAGCTTCAAAACAAGTTTAAACTAAAGCACAAAACAAAATCACTAATGAAAGTAAAAATTTTTTTGCATAAATAGATTATGACGTAATTTTGAAACTATCAAAAATCCTGCAAAACGGCTTGTGCAAAAATTAATCTACCAACAGACAATAAACTAGCAAAAATTCATATAACTTCAGTGAGTAACTATATATTATGAGTATATGCCAATCATAAAAAATCTTTTAAAGGCGGCATATATGAAAATGACACTGAAACTTTCGAAGTATGTTTGTGGCTTAAAGCGCAGCGGCATTGACTACGAAATATCCTGGGAAGTTATAAAAAGAGCACAGCCTATAGCCGACGGCAATAGCCCAATATGTAGGCTGTGTCTCAAAGAAGCATCAGCCGTTGTATATGCACTGAAAGACACGAGATGTTTAAACAAAAGAAGCGAGTTTGTATCGTCTTGTAGACATATAAAAAAGTCGCTTTTAAAGTTTAACAAGTTTTAATTTCATCTTAAAATAACCTAAATTTCAATTTGCATCTTAATTTTATCTTTATCTCTTTCAGTTATCTGTCCTAATATATAGTAACTCACTGAAGTTATATGAATTTTTGCTAGTTTATTGTCTGTTGGTAGATTAATTTTTGCACAAGCCGTTTTGCAGGATTTTTGATAGTTTCAAAAATACGTCATAATATATTTATGCAAAATTTTTTTTTACTTTCATTAGTGATTTTGTTTTGTGCTTTATTTTAAACTTGTTTTGAAGCTGATGAGTAAATAGTCACGAAACTCGAGTCCTTTGAGTTTTGCATCTTTAAATAAACTTTTATATATATATATATATATATAGTTTATTAGGAAAATGCAACATTAAGTATTCCAGAAGATATATATATATATATTTATTTATATATATAAATGTATATTATATAATACTTTTTTTTTACTTGACCGCAGCGAATAGTTTCAGAGAGTCATATGTTTCAGTTTTTGCTGTTTACAAATTTCACACCTCTTATTGAAGTGGCCAACTTCATTAGAAACGACTTCTCAGCAACTTTTCATAAAATTAGCAACAATTTTGAGCGGCAAACTAAACAATGTGGGATGTTGGCGGGTTTGCGGGAGTTCATCTGCATCTCACGTTGTTTTGTTTCGCGGTGCCTTTTAACTCCGCAATTAGTAACTTTAATCTTTTAATGATGTCAACAATATCGGCAACAGTAATTTTCTTTTTGCAGGCGATTGTATAGTTAAAAGTTATTTTTATTATTTCAAAAGCAACATACCTTGGTGTCTGTTCTTGTGCTTCCTTCTTGTTTTGCGACCTTTTCCGTGCTTTGAAGTTTGTGCTGTCAATAGCAAACCGTTTGTGTGAGAACTCACTTCACTTGAACTATTTTGAACTTCATTAAATATTGGGTCGGGAACTTCTGATATAACGGTGGTCAGTCCAAAAAAATCACCAGTACACTTAAAGTTAGTTTGATATTCATGATTTTTTTAACCAAGTTCTTTTCAACTACACAGCGAAATAAAGCTGCTTTGTTGAATATTTGTTAATTTTAATATAATCTGAAAAAAATAGTTCTTTATAATATTAAAACTGTAAAAAATAAAATAAATACTTTATATTCGTTAATCAAATAAACTATTTACTTATATAGATTTTTGCCTTTTTTAATGTTATTAATTTTTAGTATACAACTACATAAAAAATTAAATGTAACAGCATATTGGTTTCTTAGTGTTGATTAAAAATTACTAATTGAGAAACTCTACAACCATAAAACTGATGCAATTGAACTTATAGTAGTAGACTTAAAAAATTCTATTATATTTCAGCTGTATTTGATGTAGCTAACTTTTTACTAATTGCTTTAAAAATTGGCTGCAACATAAACGTCTACAATGCAGAAACCTTTCCACAAGTAGCACAATACATAATTGACGTTGCACAGCGGAAAGCAAGTTCAAGTACTGAAGATATTAATCACTTGCGTTATAAAAAAGAAGTAAAATTGCTTCAAGCATTTGACACCAGTCTCTCACAGTAGCACAAAAAAACCTTTTGTCTCAATTGTGCCCTCACACGTGCTTCATTGTTACGTCATTAACGCGTGTGACGTCACTTAGCGTCAAAAGTGACACGTGATCGCGATTTCAAGTGTTTTCTGAAACTGCAGTAGAAAAGTATTTTTTACTTCATTGCTGCAAGTGCTAACAACAAATCAATAATCGATGTAAAATAAGTTTTATGTTTTTATAAGTAGCCTCGCTAAGTTTGCTTTGAACGTATAAAACTAGTTCTGATGCGTTTTGTAATAAACAAAAATGCCGCTTTTCAGTTCACTGCTTATGCAATTTAATGAATTACAATATTCTGTCTAAAAAAGAAACGTATACCTTTTTAATTAAGCTTTAAAAAGCATCTTTACATAAGCTTATTAGAGAAGTTAAACATTGTTGGTTTGTTCTAATACATAAATTTATATATTGTTAATACAGTAAAACACTTTTTAACTGATTTGAAAGTTCAAAGCTTTTCTTAAAAGCTGCACTTTGACAAGTTGTACAGATATTGGATGAACCTTTGACGTTTTCTGTAGAAATAGTTCAGACATGTTTTGCACAAATTCCAATACAAACTGAAACAAAATACTCCTGGTACACATTACTTGATGAGGTTTTTAATCGTATTTACTCAAATTGGTGTAATTTCTGTACTTATCATCCATATGTTAAACGCACTGTGTTAATAAATACTTTGCTTGAAATATTTAATTTTAAGTCAACAATTTTATTCTTCCTAAGGAAAAATAATCCTATATCTAAACTAAACGTGATTGAATAATTTCCCAGAAAAGTCTTGAATAAATTTTAATCGTTTTAAACGGAATTAAGTCAGCTTGAGCTGTTTTTCTATTATTTTTAATGTAAGATGGTAGTTGGAAAATGTATTGAAATTATCAAGCAATAGTTTTCCGACAACTCAAGTTTAACTAAAGGTAAAGAGCTTATGCTGGTTTGTCATATGTAACAAAATAGTCTATTAAATCAAAGTGTTACTTACTATTTATTAACCATTCTTTTAGGCGAAGGTCAAGCGTAAATCAAATCTAAATACAACTTGAAAGGGGAGTAGGAATAAATTTTAAACCCATTTGTACATTTCTTAATCAGCTTACTCTTCGAAGGTCAGAATCAAATCACCATAGAGACACTGGATTATCTTGTTCACAATGCAAAGGCGACGATTGAATACCAGCAATAAAACAAAACGAATTAATAAATTAAAACTTCTAACTATGTTTTAATGAAAAAGGACTTTGTTGTGAAGCTAATTAAACTTATATTAATTCCCCTCAGTTTGCTGTTTGTTGGCGAATAATACACTTGATACACATGAACAAGTTTTCACCGTCGTATAAGTTATTTTTGTTGTGTTATATAAACAATTAAGTAGAAAAATTACAAAAAACAGTAAACTACAGTGTAGTAAGCACCTATTTCATGAATTCTAGTTTTATGATTGATTGTTTATTAGTTCAAGTCACATTAACAAGCTACGCTAAATACTTCAAGTAACTGTTTTTAAGTTTATGATAAACTCATGAAGCTTTCAAAAATGTATACAAATTCTTTGTTGAAAAAAAAAAACAGTAATTAGTTTATGTATGATATTTAATTTTTCTAGAATATCTTAAAGAAATTTTATAGTTAATGTATATTCAACCAGAACTTCAAGTTAAAAGTTTATTATAACTAATCTTTTAAACATTAGCAAATATCTCATGTAAGAAAATGGTTAAACAATTTTTATTCTATAACAAATAAAAGATAGTACATACTCAGTTATGTTTCCAGACATATATTTTCAATATTGTCAATGATTAAACTCACTGCAAATTATGTAATTCTTAATAGAAACAATTGTAAAACATTTAAAGAAATAAGTAATTGTACGAAATATTTTACCTAAAATAGTCAACATGAATTACTTTGTCATAATTTATTTAAAGAACTTATATTGCATATACCTTAAGTTTTCATTACTCCTATAGTTGTAAAATAAATTTGAAGAGTAACATTTGCTAATCCTATCTAAAAATAAATTTTACATAAAAATTGTAGACAAATTGTTTTTTGTGATTTAAATATGAATATAAGACTGCAAAACAATATATATTATATATATCAAAATTTTAAGGAATTTTTTAAAACTATTTTACTTTTTTAAAATAACTATACTTCTAAGCACAAGAATTTTAGTAAAAAATTACCAAGTTTAAAACTTTAAAAAATATGTTTGTCTAAAGTTTTAAAATTGTTCAAATAAAGCTGATAAAATAACTATATTTATATTAAAAAAATATATGTTAAAATTAACAACAATATTTTTTATAGATTAAAACAAGTTTAATTATTCTTAAGATACTGTTGTTTGACGTTTGGTAACTAAAACTAAAGTAAAAAAAAATAATTTATAGATAAATTATCATTTACTTTAATTTTTGCGTTTTAACTTACCAACTTATAGATATTAAAGTTTGTCAAACTATGAGAAACAAAACTAGTGAAGTAAAATGTTAAAGCTTTAAAGGCTTAATTAAAATTTATACATTACATAAAAAATTTAAAGTTTAATTATTTGATAATAACTATTAATAAATCCTTGATTTTCGAACTAAGCTTAAGTATTAAGGCTAATCCGTTAAATTATACGGATATATATAATTGCCAAACTTTTAAATAAAATAAAATTTACTATGGTTTATATACTGTTGAAACAAAAATCCTCCTTAGATAATTAGAAGAGTTATTTTAAAGAACTAAGTTTACCTACAATAAAAGTTTAAAGTAGGAACAGCCAAGTTTTAAAAAACTTTAACCAAATGGGTTATTTTAATGATGTTTATGTTTTTGTCTTAACTACGTGGTCTCCAGTAACTTACTAACTGCTATACTTACGAGAAGTAAATAATATACTAACAGTATAAGTTACAAAACTATTTCCTAAGTTATGAATAAAACACACTTTGAATAAATGCAATTTACTTTATTTTCAATAATAATTCTTAGTTCTGAAGAAAGAAACTATTAAATCACGACACAAATAAAATTTATAAAAAGTATCAACAATCGTAAAGTTACATAAATACTAACATCAACTCCGCTATGTAGACGTTTTCTTGATTCTCAATAATTGAAGTAAAACGTTACTTGATCGTACCGCGTAATAACTTTGCAACTAACTTTAACGCGTATTTGAAAGACAAAACGCCGATATATACGCGTCGGAATGAAATTAACTCCCTTGAGTTGTTTTGGAAATTGGTATAATTGTTTTGAGAAAGCATATCATTAATATTATTGTTACAGAAAATTCCGTATTTATTCACACGCTTTAAAATAAGAAAATTAAATGTTAATATCATTACACTATTTCGTTTTTATCTTTTAAATTAGTGTTTAAAGCCTAATTTTAAATAATCTAAATCCCTAAAATCCTACTTAACTTTAAACATTTTTATCGATATTAAAAGTTTGGGTTAAAAAAGTAAGAAAAAGAAACTATTACTTATTATCTCAAAAACTACATAATTTACAAAAACTAAGATAAAACACCACATAAGGACAAAGTAAAAATGATAGTCATTTAGTTGGCTTCTTTTCCTCGGGGTTCTTGGGCTTGTTGTCCTCGGGCTTTTTCTATTCCGGCATTCCTCTTCCGGTTTCTTCTTCAACGGTGGTTTTTTAGCAGGAACGAACTGTTTTAGTTCGCTTGTTCTTTTCTAAACTTCAAATTCAAAAATTCATCGAAGTCACTTGTTGACATAGAAAAAATTCATCTTTTCATTGTCCATCAATGTAGTATTCATTTCAAAAATACGCGGTTCAAAAAAAAAAAGTTGAGATATTCTTTCAAGAAAGTTTAGTAAAAACTACTATGTTATTATGCCACAAGACAATAACGAAACTGTCAGTATTTACGTTTAAACCTATTATTTTATACAAAACAAAACATTTTGAGCATTTAAAGGTGCATTAAATAGAAAATTAATATTTTAAAACACATGAAACATTTTAATTTTGTTTTTAACTTAGAAAAACATATGTTCTTAATATTTAACTCGCAAACTTTAATAAACAAAACAGAAAACATTTTCTCTAAAGTATTTTTCAAAACAATAAGTACTATTTTCATGCACAAACTTTTATAGGATTCAAGTATAAAGTATTTCTTTATAAAGTGACACAAAACTTATGCATTGTAGAAGTTTATAAAGAGTAAAATTTAGCGAGTGCTTTTTTTCGATCGTTAACAGTCAAAACTAAATGGGAGTTGAAAGTACTTTTAAATTCAAAATTTATAGGAAAGTTTATCACGAGTTGAATTTTAAAGCTTTAAACTTGAACTTGATTATTTTACGAGCAAAAAGTCTGGTAATTTAATTTTGTTCTAAAGTTAGAGAAAAAAAGTAGTTACTAAAATTTTAATGCAAAAAATAGGCATATGAAACTTTTCTATTTTATAATTGCTATTTGATAGCTTTTAATTAATAGTTCAATTGCTAAACTGTAATTTATAATATAAAAAACTTCATAACACATCATTAAAAGTAAAAAAGCAATAAACTTTACAATTCAGAAATTGTATCAGAAAAGAATACAAAATAAATACACTTAATAGTTTCTTTCATTTTAACTTCTTAAAAAAATTACCTGAGTTTAAAAAATATTAAAATAGATGTTCATGTTAATAAAAAATTACAATTTTTTACCTTTATTAAAATCCGTTTCGTTAGTTTTGTGAAAATACTTATATTTTATCTTCAAAAGGCTTTATGATAAATGTTAAAAGTTTTAGACCTGCTATTAGTAATTCTGACTCTTTTTTATTCTGTGTTATAATTTCTTTTTTGTCAAAGGAATTAAGTACTGCCAAATTGTTTTTCTCTTTAGCTAATATGTTGCTTGATACGCTAGTTTGTGATTTTGTTTTTGAAGAATTGTAATAGCCTGAGTCTTGTTTATAACTTTTAAGCTGCACTGTTGGCACTTGATATTTTGGCTTGCAATCATACTTTTTATTGTAACTGATATTTTTCTGCTGTTGTTTCTGATGTTTTTCTTTGATAAGTTTACCTTGTTTTGCTTCAAAAGCAAAAGCTTGCTTATAAGCTCTACTAGCTTTAATTTTCTGCTGTTGGAGGTTACGAGAATGATGGTTTGCGTTAAATATATTTTGTTGAAGTTTTTGATTGTAGTTTGAATTTTTATCTACAGCATACTTAGACCCTTGAACTGTTTTACCATTAGGACCTGTCACGTTTGCGGCTTCTGACATGTTATTTTTACCTACAACAATATCAAACTGGACTTTTTCTCCTTGTGCAAGAGACCTTAATAATTTGTTAGGGTTGTTTTTGATGATAGCTGTATAATGAACAAAAATATCGCTGTTCCGATCATCACGTTGAATAAAACCGTAACCTTTGCGAACATTAAACCATACTACTTGACCAGTTACTCCAACTGCTATAGTGTTTTTGGTTACCTGAGCTTTTTCTTTGGTTGTTTGAAACTCTTTGCTTGTATTAGATGTTTTTGTAGGTAAGTGTTGATGACATGACAAACACTGTGCTATGTTAACATTATTACTACTATTCCCATTGTATGATTTTCTTGGTTTAAAACTATCTCTATCTTGGTTATGTTGACGATAATTGTAATTATGATTAATACCATTATCTCTAAAATGAAAATTTTGTTGATAATTAGGACGAACTCGCTTATGGTAATCTATTTTAGACCTATGCTGACTTTGCTCATACTGCTGTAGTCTATTGTAATTAACTTGCTTAGGTACTAATGCGTTTTCTTTATAAGCATTCCATATGGCTTGTCCTTTTCTTTTAAAAAGTTCTAAGCTTTCATCAAAATGTTCCCTAATCTTATCTTTGATCGAAAAGGGCATTAAGTATGCAAGAAAAAACTTAATTCTGTCCTGTTCTCGACATTTGGCCCAACTTACGGCTGTAGCAAATATTTTATTAAAGTTTGTACACTCATTCCAAATTGGAATTTTATCTAAAATTTCAGCTAACTGATTGTCCCTATTAATAAAAAAGTTTCTTAAAGAACTGTAATTTCTTTCACCTCGTTCTGTCATTTTATAATAGTCTGACAACTCTTCTCTCGGCCAAAACCCAGTTAAAAATTTATACTTTTCTGTATTACTAGAAATATTTTCATTTAACATTTCCTCCTCGAAAAAACTAATAATATCACGAGGGTTTCTTACAAAGTCTAACCTTTTAAACTTTTTACTTAGTCTTTGCGCCTTAAATGTGTCGCTAAAAATGTTTAAATTATTTTGATTACTTTTTTCGTAATCATCGTAAAAAGGTTCGCGTTTTTCTAGCATCGCACGTTCGTAATGTGGTGATCTAGACTGCTTTAATCTATTATTTAACTTTTTTATTAGCATTTGCAAAACTCTTAACTCTTCTTCATTTGTTAGCTGCTTAACTTCGCTTGATTTTCTAAATTGTTGTTGAATGCTGTTTGACGGATAAAATTCAGCATTATCATTCATCATCTCTGCTTGATGAGAATTATTAAGATTGATATCGTCATTGTTGTTTGTGTGCATTTATTCTGTTGACTGCTTAAAGATTTGTAACCAGAAGATTCAAGGTTCTTAAAAGACACTGCGTGGTCTCCACTTTAACCAAATGGGTTATTTTAATAATGTTTATGTTTTTGTCTTAACTAAGTGGTCTCCAGTAACTTACTAACTGCTATACTTACGAGAAGTAAATAATATACTAATAGTATAAGTTACAAAACTATTTCCTAAGTTATGAATAAAACACACTTTGAATAAATGCAATTTACTTTATTTTCAATAATAATTCTTAGTTCTGAAGAAAGAAACTATTAAATCACGACACAAATAAAATTTATAAAAAGTATCAACAATCGTAAAGTTACATAAATACTAACATCAACTCCGCTATGTAGACGTTTTCTTGATTCTCAATAATTGAAGTAAAACGTTACTTGATCGTACCGCGTAATAACTTTGCAACTAACTTTAACGCGTATTTGAAAGACAAAACGCCGATATATACGCGTCGGAATGAAATTAACTCCCTTGAGTTGTTTTGGGAATTGGTATAATTGTTTTGAGAAAGCATATCATTAATATTATTGTTACAGAAAATTCCGTATTTATTCACACGCTTTAAAATAAGAAAATTAAATGTTAATATCATTACAAAACTAATATGTAAAATTATTTGTTTTTTATAACTATGAACTCTAAAAAACTCATTAACTTTTACTAAATACATACAGTCAAATAGGAACAGTTTAAACAATGTTTGCATTATAACTTCATTTGAAAAATATTTAAAAACATTAATTTAATATTGAACATAAGAACCTTAAATAGTTATAGGCTTATGTCATATTCTATAATGTAATTACACATAAGTTATATTTATATTGTTACAAAGTTTTACTTAAGCAAATAACCTTGCTTAATTCATTTCAAAATTATTAAATTAATATCTAAATAATAAACAAGTATTAAACTTTAGTTGTATTAATTTACTATAGTTTAAGGAATATAATGTTTTTAAAGTTACTTTTAGTTCAAGAGATGTTATTACATTTCAATTTTTATTATTCACACAACACGCTTACTTATCAAGATTGTTTGAATATAGACCAATACAAGTATAACGCTACTATAATACAAAAGAAAAACCAGTATTTTATGAAAAATCCCACTAATTTTTTATAGCAAACTTTTCGTTAGTTAAAACTAACTTGAAAGCAATTTACTTTTTGTAACAAATTCAAGTTTAGAACTGTTTTGACCAAGTTAGCACGTACTAATTAGCTCCGGTAATTACAAATATTTAACATCCGGCCAACAATCGATAAATTACTTCAATTGTCTCCAACAATTGCAAAACAGCACCCTCAAATATATCAAGTATAAAAAGTCTTGTAGTTTTTAAAACTGCACTTTCAAACGTTCTATGAAACTTTCAGGAAATTCCAATAGATAAAATTCCTGTTTTAGCTAATAAGAAGCTGTTAAAATATTATGGAACTTCTTTAAGAGAACACAAAAAACTATAAAGTGAGAGAACGTCAGCAACAAAGACAAATTTGAAAATAGCGTTCATCAGTAGCTAGAGAAGACAAATTAATCTTCATTGATGACTTTAAAGATAATTTAGTAACTATCTCAAAAGCAATGTTTTTTTTTCAATCATTTTAATTTAACAGATGATTGTTGGTTTGTATATAACTTTTGGTTGTTACTGACAGCAAATAACAATTTAGTAATTTCAAATTCTACACATTTTAGAAACCGTCTTTATTCTGACGTATGTTTTTATTGTGTTTGCGTATTTATTTCCAAACATTAGTTAAAACATTTTGATAAAAACTGAGACCAACTAAATTACTTATATTAATTTAACATGTGATATAAATCCTGATGTAAAAGCGATAAATTAATATAGTTAGCTGTAGCATAAAAAATTGGGCATTAAGAGCAGTAATGATAGCTAAATTAATCAAAACGTTCATAGCTAATTTAATAAGGT